>NW_028277606.1:0-158226 GCF_059751315.1 Micrasema longulum
TGTTGAGAACAAAAAATATCTAACATTTTAAGTATCGTATTCCGAGTAAAAAATAAACACTGAACTATAACAAACGGTTCTGAAACTGTTCTGGGATTATAATGAGAAGAGATTTCAAAATAATTTTATTTTACATATATGCAAAACAACTGCAGCTTTAAATCGTTATTCATATGCTGGGAAGAAAATCTTCCTAAAATCTTAAAATCAGTAGCATTGCAATGGAATTTTATGGACAGTCGAAGATAACTCTGTTAACTGCCCGCTAGCCGTATATTTATTCTTTCTTTATATTTCCATTCCTCATATTTAATATGTTGACACTTTTTAAAATACATCAACGTTTTGCCAAATAATAAATATCTATTTTTTCTACTTAATGAGATACGTAACGAAATAAACACATTTAAAGCACAATTTTGATAGTACAATATTCACAATATCAAGTTAAGTAATTATATATATTTATAAAATAATAAGACGTTGTGGGATATTCGAGAAAAACAATGAAACCGAGGAATAAATTTACACTTCATATTGTTACAATAAGTAGGTACTAATGACATAAAATCAAATAAACACAATACAAGGGCGTAGTAGATGCCATTCAAATTCGTGGGGTGCCTTTATTCTGTAATGGTCTTCCATCGTGATCAGACGTGACGCTACGTAGAAAAATGTTATCGTGTGTTAAATGCTTCAATTACACTGCTACTGTGGAAAACAGAACATATATGTCGTTTCATTCGTAAATGCAACCCAATTTATTTTGTATAATTTGAATGCATATAAATGATAACACTGAAAGACATGATATAGACAGATATGAACGAACTTAGAAATTTATACCTCTTTCTCACACAAATATTTGCATGTGTATTGTGATTATATCGTTTTATCTAATTTTTTTGTTGATTGCAACACAATATTTGCTAAATAAAAATAACGATAGTTAGGGAGTAACTCTATATTACATATCAGTGGTAGGTACTGCATTTATTTGTCTTTTGGCGAATGTTTTAATAAATATTTAAATTAAATACATTTATTCTAAGCACTGGGTTATTTTTCACTTGATAGTGATGATTCGCAACATGAATGATCCTCTTCTCCTTCTTCATTATTTCTATAGATCTTATAGGTCTGTGCGTGCCGCTCTTAGCACTCTGACTGCCAGCTATCGCTCCACCTCTTCCGTGGTCTGCCTGGCAGTCTTCTTCCTTCGGGGTCCCTTGAAGTGCCATACGTGGAAGTCTGTCCTCCGCCATTCTGTTGACATGTTTATTCCAGTACCTCCTTCGTTTTCTTTCCCATCTTACTATGTCTTCCGTACCACACGTGCTCCGAATATCAGTGTTTGTCATTCCATCTCGCAGCGTGTTTCCGGCTATGGATCGGAGAGTCTGCATCTCAGAACTTTTCAGCCAAGATATTGACTAGAAAGTGTCTGCCCTTGCCTTTTTTCTATAGGCCATTGGCTATCATTGGGTATAATTACTATCTGAATTATCTTCTTTTTAAATGGATTCGTTTTCCTGTCTCATTTTGATTTAGCGAAAACGTGTAGATGATACTTAAACCGACTCAGCTCATCTTTCCATAGTATAAACGACTATGTACAAATATAAATATTACAAATATATAGTATCTATGGATTACTCTCCTAAATTAAATGTACCGTATAAATGGATACTCATCTCCACACCACAAAAGTTTAGCTGAACTTAACGCTAGCATGCCTCTTAATGCCTAACTTGGCTTGTTTTGAATCATGTATTTTTCAAAGTTATATTGATGTGATTAAAGATAAAATAAATTTTAAAAACGCGCACGAAACCGGCTGTGCGCCATTCGTAAAAACAAGCGAGCATAATCTTATATCGGCAAAATAAATTAATGAGTATGACGAAGTAAGCAGGCAGCTTGACCATACTAAGGAAATCGTTATTAAGACCACTTTTTGTAAGCGTAAAATTTGATACACATTTTAAAATTAACAACTCACTATAAAATTATGTTCATCGTTTATATAGACACAGACATTAATAAACACGATGATTGAATTGACATTAATATTTAAAGGTAGATTCTGGTAAATAAAACGAAATCATGTGGATATTGTGGATTCTTGAGCTTACCAATATTGTTCCTTTTTGATTTTTTATTAAGTATATGTGTTCTTATGATTAACTTTGACCTTATCCGTTAATTTCCGTCGTCCGCGATACCAGTACCGGCACCGGACTGCAACCAAGTTCTCAAATATTCATGTTTATTATACTATAAAGGTGGACGTTCTTGTATTCTATGATTTCGACCAGCAATATGCACGCGATAACATTCGTCTTTTTCTACAATAGGCGTGAAAACAGTGGTGAATTACGTGATAAAACACCCAGGCTTTAGAAAAACCACATTCATATTGTGTTCTTACCGGGAATCGAACTTGGAACCTTCCGTGCGCGAGTCAACCAACTTGAACACTACACCACGCCGCGATAGTGACATTCTCATTGAAAACACGATGTAAAATTAATGTTTGTCGGTCTTTTTTTTAAATAAATAAACTTGTAAATTGTAATTATGTATTCAAATGTAATTGCCTAGCTTGGAACGGGGTATATACTCTTGTTAGCTGGGCAAAGTTTTTAACAAAAAAATGTGAATATGATCAAATGTATAAATAAAATTATAAAAAAAAAAAAAAAAAATAATAGAAAGGGAAAAATACAACATTTGAGTACCTCCCTTTTTTTCATCTGGAAAGTAGATTTTTTAAAATAAAACTATATCCCATTTCTTACAAGCGTCTACAGAAACAGAAAATCGATTTTGCTACACGTACGTCAAAAAACCCCACTTTCATTTGATGAAAAATAACTTCTTTTCAATCAGATGAAATACCCGAATTGAAAACAGAAAGAGAAATCAATTCATAATATTACCGAAAGTTTACATTTGTGAGTATTTAACTCTTATTCTGCCCGACAAAAAAATGGGAATACCATTTTAGTTACGAAAACATTTCTTAGATATGGAATCTATTATTTATTTAAGAAAGTATTATAGTAATTTATTGTGTGTTAGTTCTAAGACCGAGTAACAGTGATGTTCTCCGGACCGAGGCGTTTATTATTGCGTATAATGGAATGTGTTGACCTTAGCAACTTGAAATATGCTAATATCTCCAACAACTACCGAGCCATACCAGTGCGCAGTGGCGGTACGCGACCACGCGGTTGCCTATGTGACATAAGGCTTAAAGATGGGTATAATATGCGAAATTGTGCTTACAATTATACGCTTTTATACGCCATTTTGCTATGGCAACCATTAAACTCCATCTATTTAGACATTTGTATTCATCTACATCCCAGCTGGTACTTTAAAATTTCACCCCGGGGTAAATGTTTACATTCGATTTCTCGTGCGTGTTCACAATGTTGATTCGTGGGACGAACTATTGTTTAGATTTGCAGAATCTCAAATCATGATAATGTGTTTTTTTTCTTCGATTTCTGCATTTCAAAAAATATAAACATTAAAAATAATGTAATCTCACTTGGATAACCCGGGGGGATAACACTTAACGTACTTTTTATTTCAGGTAGAAAATAATAATGTTTTGAGCATGTCCAAATGTTTGTAGGCAGGCTGGATTTTCTCCTAAGGGAGTGGTTGAGATCTTAATACGAATGTTTATTAATTGCTTAAATAGACAGTGAAAGCAGGTTATAGATTTTAATTACATAATACTCCAAGTCCCTTTGACCGAAAGTGGTGCTATTTTTTATTTGTTTGAGTTATCCATGTGCCTTGGATCTTAAAATTACATTATTTGTATGTGGTATGTTATTTTATTTCGCCTACCATTTAATGTGTTTTAATTCATTCAATACTGCATTAACTTAAAGAGCCTTTAGGAGACGTTATCATTTTCTTGAGTGAACAAAATAACTACGAAGTGTATATATTATTATCGTGTAATTATTTACTGTGATAAAACATATTCAAAACTCCAAGCCAAAATTGGCCAAATTTTTTTGAATATAGTTTTAGGACTTAGTTGCTACTTTAATTAGTTACAAAATTGCACCTTTAAAACTTTAAATGATGCTTTGTCTTATGACTGATGTGAGTTTTTGCTGGAACCAACGATATTTATTTTGTTCGTCTGTGCCTTTCACGAGCTGTATTATTTAAACGTAACTACACGCAATTTAAATATTCTGTGTGCTGTATAGTTGTTACTCTAATTCTCCGTAATCCTTCATTGAGACGTGATTTAGCTGCAGCAGAAGTGACAATATCGCCAATCGTTCCGTGAAGGCCTGCCAAAGACGTGACGACAGTCGATGCTCGATACTCCACGAATCTTGAGAGAACAAAAAATGCTTTATCTCGCGTTATCTTGTTGGGGATTGGGAACATCGCCATCGCGCATCGCCTTGAATTTGATTTGCATTCGTATACTCGTAAAACACGTATTTTACGCAAGCTAGCTTTCACAATCAATATTGTGTTTTTTGCGTTATTTAGTGTCAGATTTGTTTTACTATGTTTTGGTTGTTATTGACACAAATTTTTGGTTGTTGGGTCACAAATTACTGTCGGACCTCTCATAGGCCGCAAAACGTTAAGTGTCTTTATACATTAGTGTTTAAATTGAAATTGTACAAATAAGTCAAATTTGATTTATGTTATTTTTCATTAAAAAAATTAAAGTTTAGTATATGTACGAGTACAAACAGAAATTCTTATTTTTAACAACAATTTATGTACAACTGCCTATAGCTACTGTCATCGTTTGACTAGCAGAAAATGGCTTCAAAACTGAAATATTTGTGTAAATCAAAAATATTATGTTTATGAAAGCTAATAATTTATGTTGTATTTTAGTTATTATCATTGACTTTTGAATGAATCATTGTTGCGCATTTTAATAATGAACAACATATAATTTTGTATTACAGATACGATAAAATTCTATTCCTTTATAAATAATAATATACGTTAAAATAAATTCTGTAAAAATAATGGCTGAAGCGTGAGTTTGAAGTGAATGAAACCATTATTATTCTTTTTAATTAATAATACAATAAATTTGATGTAACTCTTGGCAACCTGTTAAATTTCGTAAAGCGTCATATTAATGGTATCATGATAAAATGCGAATTATCCAAACACTTTTTCTTTTGAATTATTTATGAATTAACTTAAGTCACTCAATTATTTGACAAAAAAAAACATCATCAATCCATTAAGAAAATGAAAAGTACTAATCTGATTCTAGTGCGAGATTTGCGTAATGTTTTTGTATTTAATTGCTTATCCTATAATGCTCGTTAATGTTCCTAATAACAACCGTAGAACATTAGTGAAAATACGATTGTACGAATGCATTAAGAATTAGTTTCATTAAATTTATTTACTGTTATTTAGTGAGAATGCAACTTAAACTTTCGTCTAAAATAGTCATATTTTTTTCATTACGCCATTAATACATTTACTTATTTTAATAATATTGAGCAACAGCACCGTATTATGCAATTTTTTTCAAATTTCAATTTACTAAAGACATGATTTAAATTTCTGAACACATCGCCTAAAGAAGAGATTGCTCTAAAAAAGATAAAAGTAATATTTTGATAATCAGCATCGTTATAAATAAATGAAGTTTTGACATGAGATTTTCTAAACAACAAATACAGTGGATGCAGTGTTCATTCTGCAGCATTAGAATATACAAAAGATTCAATAATATTACAGAAATCCACCTCGTAATAAAATAAGACGTAATTCAATAATCCCGGGTTTGATTTCCAACCTGATTGATATTATTATCTTGTTTTTTCTGTACAACCATCTGAAAAGTATGACTTACTATCTTGCCACCAAATCAATGTTAAAACCAATGTTAAAACTTTATTCAAAAATAACTATGCTGGTTATTAAAATTTTATTCATATCTTTTCCCGAACGATCTCTTCCTCTGGCTATGTATTCACGCTGCTCTTTTATTTTATTTTATTTTAGAAACGGTTTTAAAAAATTATTAATATTCCGACTTATTTCTTTAGTTTTAACGTTAACAGAAACAGTTCAACTTATTTTTGAGAAACGGTTCTTTTTATTATCACCTCTAGTGCGAATAAAGAGTTGATTTTCTTACACCGCATTATTTCTTGGTCCCTAAGACACATTTTATCTCACCTTCATGTAGTAAACGAATTTTTCGAAATATGCTGCGATTTATATACCAATGCAGTGCTCTATGCACCAACAGGTACAGATAAGGTGAGAAATAATGTTATAAACTAGATTTTCTATTATTACTCTCTCTTCAATGAGACTTCTGACAAGGCTCGTGAAGCGAATAATTCTTCTATCAGAGTATGCAGAATTATTATTGAGCGAGTCGGTCTCGTTATCGTGCGCAATGATTTTAATTCCTAATGTTGATTCCGACAAACATCAAAGAATACCATTTCTATCACGTTTTAACAAGAAGACTATGTTAGTAAGCTCATTGAATAGCTAGAATTTTACAGCCGAGGAGAAATATTAACACTGTAATTATTTTTAGCGATTCGTGTAGAACATCTTCTATTAATATTGTTTTTTTTTTTATATTTATAACAATTAAAGGTAACAAAACGATGAAAAGAAAGGAGTAAGAAGACCAATTGTCTCATCGTCGTCATTTACCTTTCCGCGCCCAGTAGTACATGGGGCACTGCATTGATAAATCAAATGCAGCGTATTTTGATAATGTATTACGTGATGGTAAAGTGATAAGTCTTTTTATTTATATGTCACGTCCACCCTACGAGGGGTCGAACCTAGAACCTCAAGAATGGTGGGCGAATGCGCCAATCACTTCACAACGAACTCTATTTTTTTTATCAGTCGAAAACACTCATTACAGTTAGACACTGAGAGTAAATTTATTGTTTGGAAAACTAAATTAAGAAGAATAAAATTCATTTTCAATTTTACAAATAATAGTGCCACTTAATCTATCTCCGTTCCTTAAGTAAAATCTCAAGAATGTAAACTACCAAAATCATACTTAACAAATCTGAAGCAGTATACCTTTGTAGATGAAAAAAAAAGTAAAATACAAACAGTAAGTTTTGGAGTACCACAAGGATTTATTTTGGGTCCACTATTATATATTTTATATATTATACATGACTAATCACTGTACAATTTTAAAGAAAAATATATTATGTATGCCGACGACATTGGACTATTCTATAAAAATCAAACATATGCGTTAACAAACAATGACATAAACAATGACCTAACTATGTTGACTAAATGGACAAGCACAAACTTACTTACACTTAATAAAAAAACATGCAATATGATCCATTTTTAATCTAGAAAAAAATGACATAAAGTAGATGCTTACATAAATGACGAACGACTAACTGAAATTGATCACGATAAATACTTAGGACTAACAATAGAGAGACAATTGACATGGACAATTCATATCAACAATTTAATTAGCAAGGTGGCGATATTAAATGGTCTTTTAAAAAAAATCAAAAACAGAAGAATGCAGGCCAGAATAATAAGTTTAAACTAATTACACAAAATAAACTAAAAATAATTCAGGTAATTTAAGACTGAGCGATAAATGAAACATATCTGTTTTATATGTGATTTTCATGATCTTACCGGGAATCGAAACCGATACCACGAAAACACTTATGTTTGAGGTAAACGTCTAAGTAACTACACTACGCGGACTGAAAAAAATATTCTAAATATAAATAAATTTCGTAATAACAAAGGACTATTGTTTCATAATATCAAAGCCTGCCTCTGTCTCTGGCCTCTGTGAGGGGATGGAAAGACGTTGTCATGATTTTTTAAATAAATTTTCAGAAACTTAGAGAGATTTTAATTATACTTTTTTTTTATTGAACCCTTACAAAGACTAGACATTTTCAAAGGTTCGAATAATTTTTATTTATACGAGTAAGTACCTATGCCATTTCAAATTACTTTCGTTCGTCAAATTAAGCAAAAATCTCACGCCGCGTCGTCCAATGGAAAGTCTATGGCGTAATAATTTGGATGATGATAAAGTCCTGTAGTGGCATATCACGATTTTCTTAATTCAATGGAAAGTTTCATATATTACTCGATCCAACGACATATTAATTGGAGGGATCTTCAAAACTGATGATGATTTCAATAGAATCGGTACTAAAATTGGCACCTCCGTGACGTAGTTAATAAGACGCTTGACTCACACTCGAAAGGTTTCGGGTTCGATACCCGTGGAGAACACACAAATCAAATATGGTTTTTCATTCACTACAGCATTCAATACTGTAATTGGACCTCCTGGCCTGTTGTAGTACAAAAATGAAATAGAAAATTTAAAAAAATTATATTTTCCTAACAAATTTTAACCTTCGTAACCTGAAAATTCTTGATTTTTGACGTGTGTTTCGCGAAAACTTTCAGATAAAAGACATGCATGTTTTTCATTCGTAGAGTGATATTAATAGATTAATTACTTTTTGTGATGTTGTGATGTTAATAGATGAATGAGGCACTGTAATTACTGAAATCTTGACTAAAAATCTCGCGCCTTCCGCTTTATGATACGGGCATGACGCTTATTTTGTTTAGCAAATGTGAAATTAATTGCGATGATATAAAAAAGTTAAAAATCGGATACCGAAAACAGTTGTTAAACTGTTGTTTAATTCGTTTTCCAAATAAATAAGACGACAATTCTTCGTTATAGACTGAGACTTGTTAGATAAAGATTAGTCAAGAATGAGCAAATTTTTTTTAATTCGTTAGTGTATAAAATTGCATACACGCTCTGAGCATTAAACTTTGAAAATGTAAACATGCAATATATTGAAAAAATATGCAAGAAAATGTATTAATTTGGTCGTAAAAGTATAAAAAATTATTTCTGCCTACACTTGTGTGTAAAATATACATTTTTTTTAAACTGCCACTATTTTATGGTTATCTGATATTTTAATGGGTGCATTTTAGATTATTTACGTATATGGTGTTCGGCCCACGGGCACGGGCTTGTTGGTACTGGTTACAGGTTAGATCTGCGCAATGCAGCAGCAAGTTTGGACTCCAAATTGAATAATATCTGGCGCACGCGCATGCCTTCCCGCGGTCAGATTCAGATTTCAGATGGCAGAGAATAAGCCGTAAGCCCTAACGGGACCCAAACATGTTCCCCCTTAAAATATGCCATTATTTAAAGAATTCAATCTCAAGGTTGCTGAAGATAATTACAGTACCTGTAAAGTATTTCTTACTGGATTATCCACAGATAAGTCCGCCTTAGAACTCAGCTATACAACACTCATCACTTGGCGTAAATGGACTGACTATTATCTCTTCCGAGTTCTATGCCCATTGAAAGGCTCTAGGAATGTCGGAAGTATTCGATAACAAGAGTAGGCAACAAACCTGACTTAAAAAATAATGCTTAGTTTAGTAGTACGGATTTCCGTTTTATAAGTTTATGCACCTTACTTAATTGGTCGAACGTTAAATAGTAAGCTTATGTAAAATTCAAACAAACAAACCTTTTAGAATTTTTTACAAGGTAGTATTTTATCATTGTGTAATATTTATGTAATTTAACTTATATCTACATTTATTTATAAACAAACATAGTCTGAATTTAGTATGATTAGGATTAATAGGGGATAAACAATAAAGTTACTAGATTAATATGGCTAAAATTAAAACAATCAATTCATAATCATGCATAGTGTACGAAACACTTCAAGATAGTGGAATAATTTAAACACGTCAATTTACATAAGCGTATCAGCTTTAAGCTGCTCGCTTCAAATTAAATAATATTCAATTTACTTTTTTTTTTAATAAAAATAATTCGCCCTGATTTTGTCGATAATGATTATCTTAGCTTGACAATTATGTCGATATATTTGCACCTATCGTACATAGTTTAACTACACTTTCGCCAGAGAGATCGCATTTCAACAGCATTCAGCCTACTTCCATCCTTGTTTTGTCAAAGTCCATACTTTGCGTTTAAATGTTTTATTTCACTATGTAGTTTAAAATGTTATACTTAGTGACCGACCGATGTTTCTGTTTCGGCCAGTTTCGGAAAATAAAACGAGTTTCGGCCGCGACTTTTATTTCAGCCGAAAATTGGCCGAAACTTCGGCACAGCCGAAAACTGCGGTCGGGATGTGTCGAATTACGTTTGTCACTAAGTTCTCGTGAGTCCTAAGATCGATCATATTTGTATTTTTGTCATTCCTTTATAGTTGATAAGTTGATGTTCCTGTGGCGTACATTAAAAAACTATTGCATATACATGAGTTATATTTATGTAAAACATAACAACGAACCAAAAAGCGCCAAAAATAAACCAATTTACTCATTTAATTTATGTATTTTTGTTGATTGTGTATTTTATTCAATACTTTTTTAATTAACTCGTAAGGTTTAACAATAAAAACCCCTCATTTAGCATTTAAAATTACTTTTAATTTATTTAAATAAGTTTCGCTTTCAGTTTTGGTTTCGGCGATCGGTTACTAGTTATACTACTATTTATTTGTAAATGTGTGAAAAAAATATTCAAACCTATTTTTTTAATGTTTAATACATAAACAGCTTTTTTTTCAATTCACTGGTCGAAATAAGTCAATCAATTTTAATATTATAAACTCCATAACTGAATTAATACAACTGGTTTCTTGAACAAAATGAAATGTCGTTTACTGTCTCGTTTATAATTATCAATAACATTTTAATGTTAGGAAGCAATTAAACTCGGTCTGTGATAATAAAGTTATATTAAATTTATGTGTTTATTTTTACAGTGACGGGTAGTCGAGTAGGAAACAGTACCTTATTTGCTAGCTATAAAAATTACTCGCTCGTACAACTATGAAGCATAATAAGCAATCGTTCTCTTAGCCAGGTATTTTAGTATATTATTAAGTTGTTCGTCTTATAGGAACTGGTATAAACGGAAATATTTTTATGTGCTATAAAATCAATTCCAACTCGTGAACAACAATCCCAATTGCGTATAAATCCGTAAATTATTATAAACAAAATTACAATTAATATTCAACAAACATAATTACAATTGAGCAAGCCACGCGGTTTAAATACCTTCGTGTAGAGATATCCAGCAACGGTGACCGATATACTGAATTACGAGCACAGACTAATATCATAAACTCACAGCTAAGCTGGCTGCTTGCGGGACACAATATGGAGAAACAGACACATGCTGACTAAAAGTAAGATCAGAATATACGAGACACTCGTCTGACCTATCATGACCTACGGGATGGAAGTGAGAGCCGACACCAACAGGACAAGAAGTCTTCTCAGAGTAGCAGAAATGAGAACTCTACGCCCCATCGTTCCTCTTAGAGATCGGATGTCTGTGGTGTTGAAGGCATAGTGACGTAGGGAAGAAGCAGAAATTTATTTAGAGGGACCATAGGAACCGCATGGAAGATACGAGGCTTGTGAAAATCGTCAAGTCTAAAAACCCCTGCAGCAGAAGTCCTTTGGGCAGAACGTAAAAAAGATGGGAGGACAGCTGGATATCATCATCTCAGGACAGCCCACCGTCACAAACAGATCATACGACCTAGACCAAGAGGAAGAAGAAGACGAAGAGACAGTTAGTATCAATAATAATAACGTGCCAGATCTTCCCTCAATCAACTCGGATTTTATTAATGAGGAAGTACAGTCCTACGGTAAATTGGATATAAAAAGTGTATTCTTACGCGCGGTAAAAATTAGAACATTAAATTGTTCGGTGGAGTTTCTTGAAAATATATGTAAAAAATAATTTAAAAGATTTTAATAAAAATGATCTACTTTGCATGACGTCACTAATTCTTCCGAATCAATCAATTAAAAGAGATTTGAAATATATTCCTGGTTTACGGTAAGTAAACTGACCAATAAGCAGAACTCATTGAGAAGAAGAGAAAGAGAACTTGAGACGTCACACGCGAAGTAATTAAAAAAAAAAAAAACTTTGAAAAATCATAGCGCTGATAATACGATACATATAAACATATAAATATATTTAATTTAGTCTTACTTTAATGGTCTATTAACAAAAAATAACAAACCACTGAATTTCCTCATTCACAAATAGTAATAATTGTAATATTTAGTATATTACAATAGAAATAAATAACATGTTATAAAAGGAAATATAGAAGACTAAGCTTTTACAGGGTTTATGACCTAACATTGACTCGTTTAAGATCAAAGATTGACAGGTTGAAGAATGGAAGGAATGCAGATTATTAAACATAGGCAGAATGGTGAATGTTATACAATGACTAATCAAACTATTTACTTCATATTTACACCTGATGATGGGTAATTCAGAATACCTGAAACTAGTTGTGTTATAATATATTAAACTCTTATGTGGTGAAAATTACAAAGTGTTTCATTTTAAATAAATTCAAAATGTTTTTCCACAAAATAAATGCTGAAACAATAAATTCTATAATTCAACTTTTGACAAAATATTTGGTAATATCTGTGGTACATTTTTTTACAAAATATATTCAGTTAATAAAATTTGTGGCAAAAAAAAACAAATAAAAAGAGCAGTCTACTATAAAGTTATGGATTATCGTTGGGTCAACCGGAACGAATAAAGAAATATACGTAACAAATTGTATGTAGTTTTAACCAAAATTCAGTATGGAGCCGTTTTCTAATATGACTTGCAAACTATGTATTCAGGCTAAAATGACAATCTGGCGGCGACGTATATATTCAATAATAAAGTCATGTTTCTCAAATGGAAAATATAAAGAATGCCTTGAATGCATTTCTGTGGATTAAGTGATTTGAATATACTAAAAGAATTATCAGATAATTTTGTTTTTTTTAATTTTTTTAATCTTCTATACTTTAGAAATCATTTAACGTTTGTTTTTTATGAATACCGGGTTGAGACCCGATAGTAAATCGACAAAGTTCATGAGGCATGTCTTATCGTGAAATATACGTTTATTCCTCGGAGTAATAATGCGCCAAGCTGTAGAGGCGCCTAAACGTAGGAAAACCATTATATGACTATTGGGTATTAAGTTAGCTATAGTTCACAGCAAAACAATGGGCCGTACTCAGGTCGAGAATTGCCAAATGGATATTAATTTGCACTGTAAATATTTTTAAATATGTACCTGTGTATTTATTATTGCAGGGTTATTCTAATTTATTTTTCTATAATTCGCCCATATTTATATTGTTAAACTAAAAACACATGTGTGCGTTTATTTTTTTTATTCATTTTATTCAGAATATACTTATGTTACATTTATTGACACATAAATCCCACCTCCATGGAAACAAAGTCCTGTGTTTAGTTTGTTTGTTTGTTTGTTTGTCCGTCACATCTCCGAAACGGCAAGTCGTAGCGGCCTGAAATGTGGACACGTCATTTTAGATGCGTTTTTAAGGTTAATGTTGCCATTTTCGAGTTCAATTTTTATCGACCTCTACTTGGTAAAAACTCAAACTTTGTATGGATGCCTAGTGCGGCCCTGACATATTGCCTATAATCAACTGTCATTATCAACAGTAAACATACTTTAATTCACAAATTTATCTCCTAAATTGAGAAAAAATAGTATCTGAAGTAAATATGTTGATATAAGCAATGTTTTTAAGCAACATAATACACGTGTCGGGACAATAAATGCCAAAAATCAACGTAAATCATGGGAAAATATTCGGAATCAATTACCTATGAAAACTGTCTCCTTTAACACCTTTGACGCTCTTACTGCTGCAACCAAACATACTGCAATTCACCATAGTCGATATTTAATTATTATAACGTAAATATCCAAGTCATTTACAAACAAAGCCAAGCACAGCAACAAAAGCATTCGATCAAACCGTTATGTTTATGTTCTCAAATAAAACAAAATGGCCACCAATTGGTTGCCAACCAACAAACTAACATCGCTTGCGTACTATGAAACATAGTGATAGGGCTTCTCTCTAGGTTACGCATCATTACTCTGAGGTTTATTTAAATTTATTTAAGTGAAATGTACTTAGATTTCCTTTCATACAATTTAGAAGCACGACCGAAATTCGCTCTAAAACAAAAAACCAGCGAGAAGCCAGCTGTCAAACTAAAAAACAAACTTGTCTGCATAATGCTGACTCCCAACATAAGCAGAAATAATTGAGGCGTACTTAAGGATACTGGTAAATAAAAAAATAAACTCGCCGCTTCTTTTTTTCGGTAGTTACGGGAGTAAATAAATCCTAAATTTCGTGTGTATTTTAATGAACATCCGGGATGAAAGGGTTAGTGTCAATAATTAGCCTAGAGGTATTAGAAGCAGAAGGTTCTTAGTGAAATTCCAATAAGTAAGACGGCACTTCTAAATTAAGTGAATCTGTCTAGATACAGACTCGCTAACTTGAAATAGATTTATATCAGAAGCAATCAAATATAATTACCTACATAAGTTTAAAAAAGCTATTAATCGATCATAGTTTCTTAAAAAGGTTATTCGAAAATTGCGGCACCTGAGCTTTGACATCGATTCTTCGAAGACATTCGCATTTCGACATTCTTAAATTTGCGATTTGAAATATTATATTCACATTTAAGTACCTACATTTTATTATTGGCACAAATGTGGCGTAAAAACGAGTTTTCATCTCATGGCATTCTTGGAAAATGTATTGCCAATCGAATGTCACAAGGTCGCTAAAGATGTTTAGTCCGTGAAGCTTCGTTCGTTTGATTTTCCATTCTTCTATAATATAAAATATTGGAATTTAAATTTATGCAGGTATGCTACCCGCGATGTTTACGAACAGTATTATAATAAGCTTGGGCACATCTGCGCATGTGTTTTGAAAACAAATCACGCATTAGATGCGCGAATAGAAAAGGAGAAATATGTTGGCGTATGTCATCTCGATGCTTAAATTATGTTATCGAACAAAGTTAATTAATCGGAATCTATTGTTCTGTGACGCCGCACACATCTGCCCACCTGATATTACAGACCGCAACAATTATGTTAATATTTTAAATTATATTCAATCAAAACATACGCAGTTTATTCGAGATATTGTAATTTGTAGTATAATAGTAATCGGAGATGAAATTAATCTAATTATAGATTACTTAAACACTAAATCGAGTAAATTTAATTTCTTGGTGGAAGTTCATTGGCCCATTCGAATAAGTGGATTAAAATGTCAACCTGTCATTTGTTAATTATATATATTTTATTAATAAGAATGTTCACAAGTTTATTAAATAAATAGTCATACGATCATTATATACGGATTTTCAGGGCCAGACCGCGAAACTTCAGAGAAACATTTCTCATGGTAAGCTTTAAAAAAACTCTTACAATTTTTTTCTATAGTCTACTAAAAAAAAATTCAAAAATTGTTATCTCAAAATGTGGTAAATCTTTAATTTCTCGGACAAGCAGTCCCTCCACAAACCCCTACCCCTCTCCTACCCAGCCGCTTCCCTTGTCCGCGTCTGGTGCGTATCGCTTCGTTGGTCAAATACGTTTTCATCGCATTTTTTTTTGTTGGAGTAGGGATTTACGGAAGGGATGCTAGTCCGAGAAGTTAAAGATTTACTTCATTTTGAGATAAAAAATATATATATAAAATTACTTTTTGGAAGATTCTTATTAAGATTTTTTTAAAGTTTACCATGAGAAATGTTCCTCTGAAGTTTCATGGTCTGGCCCTGAAAAACCGTGTAAACAATGAAGTTTAATCAATTTGTATATTGCCGATTGATGTATTCACATTTGCTATTATTTTGCAGCTATTGAATTTATCCATCAGTGATTGATATATTTGAAGTCGAATGAATATTCGGTCAATTCCATTTTTTATTCGGTTTACATTTAGATTCGAATGAATTATATGCGCACATATTGGTATATTTGCATTTAAATCATTTCATTCGTTCCAAAGATACCGTTTTTCTTCAAAGTCAGATGCGCAATTATTCCACAATTTAAGGAATTTACTAAACATACTAATCTTAAGGAAAGTCTGCTTTGGGCGGGATCATAAGTTGTGGAGCAGCACCTAAAACCGTACGTAATCCCCCGAAAATAGCTTAAAAAGGGATCTTTAAGACAATGTTAAAGTCACCAGTTCTGTATATATAGTACATACAGCTGCAGTTATGGATGTTCTCCAAATTTTTAATCTGGTTTTACTTTGTTGTTAGTACACGCACAAGGCCAAAATCAAATCTAGAAATATAAAAACCCGGGAAGCCATTAAAAAACTGCAGCTGATAGTTAGAATGAGAATATCAAATCGTGGGATAATTACTACAACCAGGTGCCTTCAAAATCAAGATTTCTGAGTTAACCACTAAAAACACATATTTGTATACAAAAAAGGAGGATTTACAAATTTGTTTTTAGTGGCTAACCCAAAATCCTGATTTTGAAGTTACCTAGTTTTAGTCATTATTTTTATTTTGCCGCTCCTACCAAAGGTTGGCGACCATTATCTGAATTCATCACGATCTTGGCCAGTCTAATCAGCCCTTCTGCATCCGGCACACCAAACCAATGTCGTTGATTTCTGGGCCATGTTGCTCTTTTGTTTCCATTTCTCCGCCTTTTGTCTATCTTTATTTTTATGATAAGTTGGAGAAGGGAATAGTTCTCATTGCGGAATATGTAACCAAAGTATGAGGTTTTTCATCTTTTAACAGTGGTCCGTAACTTCTTATCTTTGTTCATGATACTTAAATTTGTTTCATTGGAGACATGATCAGCCTATGCGATTCGAAGCATTCTTCTGCTCATCCAAAGTTCGAAGACCTCAATTTCGTTCATCGTGGAAAATTTTAGACTTTTAGTAACTACACCGCGATAAGATCAATGTTTCCATTTATATATTCGTGTCAATTCTTTAACAGTCTGCCAAAAAAACTTTCGCGACATATTGTACAATAACACGACAATTTTACGACAAATATACCAAATACAAGCAGGAAGCAAAAACTTTATAGGTAAATAGACAGAAACGCAATTAACCTGAAAACTATGGTCACCCTATACTCCAAAATACCTACACTTAGTTGTGATTTGTAACAATTTATTTAAAGTTAAAATCAATTAATTATTTTATATCAAAGAAAAAGTATATTAAATTATTATATCAAAAAAACCAATCATCAATGCCAAGGAAAACACAGTAAAATATGTCATCCCAGGCACGGGTTTTCTCTGTGAGCAACATATTATCAATTCATTTAATAATGTATTATTGTAAAGCATTGAACAATTTTTTTTTAATGCGTTTTTTTCATTAGTCTACCTACAACTTAGAACTACTAATTTATTGGAATCAATTCCTACGTGCATACTATCGTTTGAAATACGAATAAATTAAATTCATTCGATCGTTCGGTATTCGAATAAACATAAACAATATTTTTGTAAATAAAAGCATTCGAATGATTCGTCTGTGACAATATTTAATCTGGCGTTCGCTTTGGGGGGTCTATTTCAACTCAACTTCCTCTTAAAACATTATTTCTATTATAAATGTACATAAAAACCACAAATCTAAGAAAGGAACTAACATAATTGAATCACGTAAACAGCATATTTAAAAAAAATCTAATACTACAAAACAATTCTTGGCTTTTTACGAATTCTAACGTTTTTTCACGAATAAGGTCTAATACTTTATGATTACTAACATCAATAATTGAATAAAATGACGACCGTTTTTTAGACAAAATGACTGGATTCAGCCAAGGCCCCCCCCAGGACTATCGAGCTTATGATGATGATGACATGCAATATAAATATTATGTTCCAATTCTTTTGAGTATTGGATAAACCCTAAGGGATGACAAAATATTCAAACAAAGCAGAATGCTTGTTTCACAGAGTGTATGTGTAAATAATTACTTAAACTAGTCAGTAACGGGTAAATCTTTAAATCCTTTTTTTTCAAAAACAGACCAGTTTTTGTTGATGTCTGTAAAAAAATACATCTAGAATGTATATTTTTTAAACGTACTGAATGTTCGTGGTTTAATAAATAATAAAAATTGAATTCGTATGTGATTTTCCCTTGATAACATTAAAGGTGGTAAAAATGCTAAATGACCGAATGTGAATTTTTTAGAAGCGTCACTTAAATATTTAAAACATAAAAAAATTACCATGACTTCTTTATAGTTTTAATAAATCATATAAAGCCTTTCCGGTGGCGCTTCAGGCCATACCGAGCTTTGGACTTCTGCAACGTTTGCCTCCAACTCTGTCTGTTCTCATCCGCCGCGCCATCTTCCAATTTGCCACTTGGATAAGCTGCTTAAAAAAACCAAAAATATGAAAGCTATACATAATAAATACCAAAAACAGATTTTTTGTATACTTAAACGGCGAATTATAAAAATAATTCCAATATTGTGAGATATAAATTCGTTGATTTTACGAACATCCCGGAGGGTTTTTGATGTAATCGACAAAAAAGTTACCTCCGATATCCATAGATACCAGCTTACACGGCGCAGATTTCAATTTAAAAAAAAACGCATGTACGTTAACTAAATTTTCGTTTAAGTGCTCATCAGTCACTTAGCCATTTTATCTTTGATACGAGCTATTCTAATATAATAAAGACAGCGTTTAATTTAACGCTAATTCAATCAATCTTACGTTATTGCAGTACAATAATTAATTACACAAACGCATCAAAAAAATCCAATGTGAGCAAAATAAATAATTACGTTTTTCGAATATTTTTTTAAAAAACACATTAAACTGCTATGATTCTCTTAAAAGGTCTTTTGAACTATTATTCCTCGCACAACTTGTTTTATCCCTATTACCTAGAAAAATAAATTCTTTTTTAAATATTTCATTAAGTTCAGATAAGCGAGTCAGGAGCGGCGGAGCGTAAATAAGGGGTCTAATAATGGACTTCGGTGGTCATCACGGCTTAGTTTCATTGAACCTTTGAACAAATTTTGAACAAAGGATTTAGGTCTTCGAAATGAGTAAGGCGGTTCTTGGATTATTCATCTCAAGGAAAATATCAAGGAATTACTGAGATAGGTATCTTCATTCCATACAATTTACTCGAAGCCTGCACTCGATACACAATTAATTATAAATAGGTTCCTAGCCTACCCCAAGTACTTCTCCATAATAAGTATGCCAGATCTTTAACGCATGTAGACCAACCATAGAGCGAAACATTGTTTTTTTTAAACCTTCATTAATTTTTTATTGCCTGGGAAGATTGGCTGAAAGGTAACGTCAACAAGAAATACATTTTTCCTAATTTTATATTTAATGCATAAATAAATATTGCGTATTATTTATCACCCCAACTCATACGATCTTGAACGAGTGCAAATAAAGTTTTTGAAATATAAACAAATTAAATAACGTCTACCTTTGTCAGATTAATTATTTTGTGAATAACTTAAAGCCGTTAATAATAAACAGTAGAATCATAAATGACATCTTGGTAATTTATGAATTAATAAATAATTTTTAAAAATTGCTCTGAAATGTAAAATGTAAATGTAACAGAAATTGAACATGTAAAATACTTTGGACTAACAATAGACAGACAATTGACATGGACAATTCATATCAACAATTTAATTAGCAAAGTGGTGACATTATCGAGTCTTTTTTAAAAAATCAAAAACTTTGTTCCAAAAACGGAAAAAATTCTAATGTATGTATGTAACAACTAAAATATGTTATACGCTACTACGATCGGGAGCAGGATATTTAAATGACATGAACAGACTACAAAGACAACAAAATGAAATATTAAAGTTAGTATATGACCCTTCCTATCTAACTGCAACTGGAGAACTTTTTCAACACTAAACAATTAAATATAACTGAACTCTTTTAACTAGAGTCATTAAAATTTATCAATAAATTGGCCACTAATGTAATTGTAGACGAAGAACTAAAACTTGTAAAAAATTGTAGTCAACATGGACATAATATGAGAATATTTGACAAATACCATATGCAACTTTCTAAAACAAGACAAGGACAATCAAGACTAATAAACCAGGGACTGAAATTATACAATAAACTAGAAGACAAAACTAAACAAAAGACTCAGACAAACTTTTCAAAAGATGTAAAAAATATTATTTTGAACAAAAGAGTATGAATGAAAAATGTTTATATTATTTTTTGTAAAAAGAATGTGATAATCCGTAAGGGTTTATAAATAATTTTTTTCAAATTAAAAAAAAAGTTTCATAAATTTTCGTGTTGACAGAATCATAGACCAACTAGACCTAATGTCTTGTTTGACAATCATCATAACTTTAATTATTTATTAAATTCACCGATTACTCGCATGCAGCAGCTAACAAATAAGTACAGTGATGATTTAGATTTACTTTATACCCCGCCGCTGATGATCAAGTCCTGTGTCCTGGAAAATAATCAATAATTGTGAAGTTAATGAAAATTTAGAATTTTTAGCCTGTGTTTTTTATTATTATTTTTGTATAGTCATACAAATGAAATGTAAGTATTATTTCAAACTTCATTACTAATTGTGTAAACCATGGTGCGAAAGCCCAAAGGGCGCTTATATCCTAACATATATTTACACAACGCGGCGCAGTTGGTTAGACGCCCAACTGTAAAACTGGCGTCGCGGGTTCGATTCCCGCCAGCTGCAAGGAAATAATCCAAGGGAGATTTGTCTCAATTGCTTTGGGTGTTGTGGTGTATTTTTCGTAACCTCCTTCCATATTCTGTCATTTCCGCCTGCTGACAAGCCTCAATGGAGACTTAACGGGTTATTCCTTTTAAAAATCATTTTCATTTTATTTGTATCATAACATTTTTTTTAATGAATGCGTATACCAAAATACATAAAATATTTTTTGAACATAATTAATATTTATATAGTATTATTTTTTCAATTAAAGCCTAAAAGTTTTTTATTTATTTGTTTGGCGGCCCCGGTAGCCTAAAAAGTATACCTTTTGCGCTTGGGTTCCACGTTCGATACCCTGGAAGTTCACATAAACTAGGTTATAAGCCGTGTAAATGCCTTGATATCTCGTTTCTAGAATACTTCCTTCGTGTCAGTTGAGATATCTATCATATAATTATTGCCTTCGTCTCTGTTGAGATACTTGCATAAAACATTCAATTTCCCGGTTAGCACCCAGCGGTGCATAAGGCACTGCAATGATAGATTTATGTACAATTTTATGCAAATTTATCTACAGGTTGGTCTACAATTGCAGCGTATCAGGACCATGGTAGGTAAAGTGATAGGTCCAGGGACAATGAAATATTGGGTGTAAAACCACCTCTAAACAAATATTTCACGCCCGTCCTGCCATGAAGCTAACCCAGGACCTCTACAAGCATGATAAACGAACTAGCCAACAACTACAAAAAACTCGCTTGGAATTTTAATTCTATTCACACACAGAACTGGATTTTTCATCCCCCCCTCCCCCCCTCCTACATACAAAATTAAAAATTAATGTGAAACTGTTTCCAAAATAATAGTTTTCGGCAGCGTGGCTCGTCACAAGTAACAGTTTGATCAATTTTTGTAAAAATGTTTTAGCTGATAACAAATCTATTGAAATTTGTCGATTTATTTTTTAGAATCTAACGATTTTAGCTTGATGGAAGTAGCAACGTTGGTGGTGTGTAACGTGTGAAGTGTGATAAAAAAATATAGAACATGCATTCAAATTTTATTCAACTGAGAAACTAGTTGCACCAAAAATTATAAAATCGTTGAGGTTACGTGAAAATGTGTTGCACAAAAAAATAAGATAAAACCGGAGTTATTTACCTTTTGTTTTAATTATTCTGAATCTCTTTCATTCTTTGAGTTAAACGAAATTGTAGGCAAATATTTGAACATTCACTTTTTGCACATAAAAAATTGAGTAAGAATGGTCACATTTCAGCACAAAACATAATATTGAATCAATAGAGAACAATGATACATTTCATTGTTTCATAAAAACAATGACTGTTTAATAAACACCATTTGAGGCGTAAAACACACTCAAATATTGTGACGTACATACATATCGCAACTCGGGAATAATAGTGGTACAACTCAAAAAACTAATTTTTAACACACCCGGCGCTATCAGTAACTAACTTTTATTCGCTAAAACAAAGGCAAAACTACTTAAACTTCACTAACTTGTTTCATTTAGTTGTACGTGTTTTTAAAAATAACCATTGCATCACGATCATCGTGCAACCATTTAACCTTTTTTGAATAAAAAAAAAAAAATATATATATCTTCATTTTAACTTTTAAGGCCACATTAATATTTTTTAGAATAGTGTTAGTTTGTTGAAACATTTCTGCACGCTTCACTCTAAACTGACAATGAGGAAGTTCAGTGCTACGGGAAATAGGATTTATATTTTTTTTCTTACACGCGGTAAAAATCAAAGTATTCAATGACACAGCTAAGTTTCTCGAAAATGTATGGAAAATTGATATAAACTTTTTTATAAAAACAAACTGCAAACTTTGAAACGTCATAGGTTCTTTTTATGTTTTGTGATAGATTTCCGATATACTGGAAGCTATTTTTTTCTAGACTTAGTGTATTTTAGCAGCTACGGGGTTCTACTATTAAATGTCAATATAACTCATGACGTCACGGATGGTGTAATTTCAAAATTATAAAACTACATATTATAGCGACGACACATATTTTTTATTTATTTTTCAAATATTTTTTTAATATATTTTAAAAACCACTGAACTTTCTCGTTGTGGACTTGTGCCACTATTATCCCCAGGTAATTTATATTTCATGTATTGTAATTCATATTTTATATTCAAAATACATATTAATCAAAAATATTTTTAAAAATACATTATTGCAAAACGTCACTTCCCTTTATGTACACAAGATTTTTTTTCTTTTGCGTAATGGGAAACATTAATATAAAAGCATGAATATAATTCACATTAAAAATTGTATTTCGTTGTAATATTATATAGGTACTTATATTTTCAAGAAGACATCACTATCATGCCGTAAAGTTGACAGGGCCGAACACCGTTTTGGCCCGCAACGCGTAACCCGACGCAACGTCAGCTCGGACAAGTAATTAAACGTCGCGTCTTATAGCGAAAGAATATGCACATTTTAACTCGGTATTTTGCGTTGCCCGTCCACCAGCTCCTCGCCAGTGTTCGCTATTGTAAATTCCTTCTGTACAGAATTGTAAGGGTGTAACTCGTGTGTATCTTCTCGATAAATAACTTCAATTGTAATCCATCTTTCTCTTTTAACATCAAATCAATTCACGCGCACCCATCCATATAGTGTGATTAATTGAATTAATTTTTTTTTTATTTATTTATTTAATCCAATATAACAATAGTTCACCAAAAAAAAATATTTATGCAATAGGTACATTCAATAACATTTTCTTTTTATTTATGGATGTATCTACTCCACTGGCCCACGAAAAATAAAAAAGGACTTTCATGAAATTAAAATTATATTCTCATATACGAAACATATTCCTCAGCTTTCTGTCTAGTCCTTTTACTCAAAAGACTAGACAGAAAAGGAAAGATCCATTTATGGACTAGAGTTTTGAAAACATTGTTTTTCATTTTGCTTACCGATATATCCATACTTAAAAAGTTGTATGGTTTAGGGGCCAAAAAGTTATAATAAATTATCTAATTTTTAATATTGAGTTATTTACAACTCGTTTAAAATGGCCCCGAACTCGAAATGTTTGGGAAAATCATGAACGCAAACATTTTTTTTTATAAATAAATATGTACCTACCTACTAATTTTAAGAATCTGTTTATTTCAATTTCCCTTTTGGTAATTTATTTGTCTAAAAATCAAATTAAAAATATTCTAACATTACACGGTCACTACAAAACCAACAATAAAAAATGAATATATTTACTTTCTGAAACTGTTAACTTTCAATTTTATTAAGGTAATAAAAATAATATTGTACACATAGGTATATTTCACGACTAACAGTACAAGCATATTATATTACACGAGTACCTGTTCACATATAATTTAATTCTAGTTGGTATGCATTGAGCCATTAGTAAGTTTAACATATTTTTGGAATTAATAATCAAATGGCATATTAACAGGACAATAAAAATTAGTAGTTTTCACTGTTAAGTATAATAAACAACTTAAATATTTCCATGTTCACAGTACATTATTAATTCTATGGGTGTTTTGATTGGAACGAAAAACGCACATAAATAATGTTAGATTTCTAGTGAAGGGAAATATCTAACGACAACAAGAAGGCAGTACATTATCATTTTTCAAAATTGTTCAATGAATTTCGACACTAAATTTCGTTCACAGAAATTATCGTACTTTTGTCGGTCTATAATTTATGACATTTTGAAATTAAGGTTTTTGTTCGTTTGTAAAGAACCATCAAATTATCAGCACTTCTTATTTCTCAATTTTAAATGTTTTTTTATTTATTTTACAGACATATCTTCTTAATTCAAACTTGTGTCATAAAGTTAAGAAATCTTACAGAATAGTCTAACACTGATCATTATTTATTAAATGTAAATAAAAACAGGGATCGGCACTCGAAGTGTTGCCAATTAAAAATTCCGTTCGTTTGTCAATTTTGATTTTTTAAAATTTAAAAACTTCAGTGTATCGTAAAAATATTTCTTTTAAAAAATATATGTTATTGTTCAATGAAGCCACTTTTAGCGTGGATAAACGCATGGAGTCTGTCCAAGAAGGCTTCACACGCTGCACGAATGTGGGTTGATGGTATTTTGTCCCATTCTTAAAGAGCAATCTTTAAGGTGTCGACCGACTCATATTTTTTAGCTGATACTTTGGCCTCTAGAATGGACCATATAGAAAAGTCCATTGGGTCTAAGTCCGGGGAATTTGGAAGTAACTGGTGTGATGAAATGAAGCTGAAAACTTGTTCATGGAAAAAACGTTGGATTTCACGGGCTTTATGGGATGGTGACGAGTCTTATTGAAACGTCCAATGGTTTTTACCGATTGTTTTACGTGCCCAAGGTAACAACGCATTATTTAAAATCTTTTTTATGGTAGATTTGCTGATTTACCTTTTCACCCTGTTCAATGAAAACGATTGGTGAGCGTCCTGTGGCAGTTACCGCGGCCCAAAACCATGACTGATGCAGGTGCTTGCTTTTGCAGAGTAATTCGCAGGTCTAAATTGTCTTTTGATTTGAACTGTAATCATACAAGATCGTTTCGTTTGTATTATATATTGCTAAGCCGTAAAAAAAATTCATAAGAAAAGACTAAAGTTTCTAGCTCGCCACCAACGTGCAAGTGTTTTAACACCTTTGCTCTTTCTAGGCGAACTGCCTTTTGTGCTGGCGTTAAATCTTGAACTTTTTTATTTTGTAGAGCTTCAATCGTAGTTCATTTTTTAATATGCGTTCCATGCTACGAGCAGTCACATTAAGATTTTTTGCTAATTGAACTGCGCTTTGTCGTGGATTACGTTGAATTCTGGCCTTCATCTTTCTAACCATTTCTGTCGATGTTGCTGCTTTTGAATGTCCACCTCCATGGCGTTTTTTTATGCTTCTATACACAAACATTTTGTTCACATGTAAATGTCGTAGCTCATTCATAATGGCTGGTTGGGATTTTTCAGCTAAATACAGAGCAATAACACTATTGAATTAGAATTCAATTTCGATAACTTTTTTTAACTGTGACGTAAAACGATATGCTTCGGTAGAATTATTAACAATATAACAAACGAATACATGTCAAAACATAAACACTGTCATTAGCTGTTTGGTTGCTACAGCAGCGTGAAGTTGGTAACACTTCGAGCGCCTACCCCTGTATATATATTTGAATTCAATTTAAGTATTCGAAGAGCAATCACAACTATACTGCTTTCATAAGAAAGAATACCACCGTACGTAGTATATTCTTTAAATAATTCATTTACCCATTAATATCAGTAAAGAAATATTTTTTGTGCATTTGATATTAGCAGAGATTTCTTGAGAGAAAATAACGTTTAAGCGAAAAATATTTTTAAAATGACAAATTTAAAAATTTTCCGTGCACCACCCAATCAGCATACTTAAGTAATAAATGTCCAAAGTAGGTATTTAGTCATTACTGGAATTATTGCTACAGGAAATTGGATATCAAAACTCACTTGAGCGCGGTAAAAATTAGAGCATTCAATTGTGCGGCGAAGTTTCTTGAAAATATTTGAAAATAAAAAAAACACTTTGAATGACGTCACTGATTCTTCCGAATCAACCAATGACATAGTGTTCTGGAAGATTTCCGGTTTACGGGAAGCCAAATCACCAATCAGCAGAACTCACTGAAGATAACCTGTGACATCACACGCGGTGTAATTTCCACATTACAAAACTTTAAAAAACCAAAACGCTGATAATACGACACTTATTAAAAATAAATATTTTAACTTTTTTTAACTTATATTATTGTTATAAAAAACATTTTTCACTTTGTGGTATGACATTTTACACTTATTTGTTTATAAATTTGTATAAATCACTTTAATTTTTATTTTAATTACACTTCGACCGGTTTCGAGGTTACTACCTCATCGTTGAATTCCTGACGATGAGGTAGTAACCTCGAAACCGGTCGAAGTGTAATTAAAATAAAAATTAAAGTGGTTTATACAAATTTATAAACAAATAAGTGTTTTTTTACTTAGTTTGATAGTCCATTAACAAATAATAAAAAAAATGAACTTCCTCGTTGTGCCATTTTAATGTTGGTACTATTTTAGAGTAAGGTGGATCAAATATTCATTAGGCTATTTAGCTATCTAACTAACATTCAAATATGAGAGATCTTGAACTTACATAGTAGAATACTCATTTTTTTACGGAAGTTGACACGTTTTTGCTGTACGTGGCGAATGCGATGTACCAAATTACAGAATATAATAATATGCATTTTCTACGTTTACGTGAAGTCATACCCGGCTTCTTGATAAATGTACACGAGTAAAGAAAGTCTCTTCGGTTAATCATTATTTATCGGACGCTACAGTCCATTATTATTGGTTCCTACACCAACAATCGTGCTCATGACGACTTTCTTCCACGCGTGATAAGCACTCCGACCGAATCCACAGTTCAAAAAGTAATGTAATGTTGACCTTTTGAATGTTTAATTATATAGTTATATGGAGACGGTGATATCGATTTATTTTATTTCAGGTAAACGAGAATTCTCAATCAGAATTACATTACATTAAAAAAATGATCATGTAACGAAGCGTGTCAAGTGCCTTCTAAGGTTCCAAATCTTGATGTTTTACAAAATGGCGTCTTCGGAGTTTTATGTTTTCTATTATTACCGAAAAAAAAATTAATGAACAATATTTTGAGTTTGTACAAATTTTTTTAGACAAGAACTGGATTCAACTCCCCGGGGAGCTGTTAACATTAACATATTACAACAGAGATGAAGAACATTTAAGATAAGGTAATATAGAAGTCTAAGCATCTACAGGGCTTGTGACCTGTCATTGGCTGGTTTAAGTGGCCACTTTACACACTGTGTAACATTGCCCATATTTGAACATCTATATTCCTTCAATTCTTTCATCTGTTGATGTTTGTGAAGTTAAAGAGCTGAAACCTTTATTTATGCGGGTGAGATTCATCTGATCAAATTATTTTCATCTTATTTCCCCTACATACTAGGCAACGCCTGAATTTTTTTTTCAATTTCTATACTTCTTGAGGTGGATTTAACGACAATATTTTGAGTTTGTCCAAATTTTGGTAGACAAACATCAACAGATGAAAGAATTGAAGGAATATAGATGTTCAAATATGGGCAGAATAGTGAATGTTACACAGTGTGTAAAGTGGCCACTTAAACCAGCGAATGACAGGTCATAAGCCCTGTAGATGCCTAGACTTCTATATTACCTTCTCTTAAATGTTCTTCATCTCGGTTGTAATATGTTAATAAATTAATTATTAATAAACACTAAATCCCTTAAACAATAATGTCTTCAGTAAATCCAAATGATTGTAGACATCTAGGATTTCACTCCCCAGAGAGCTATTAAGGTGATTCTAAACGAAAACATAAAACTTATTATTTATAGATGGCGCTTTTATCATTTTTTATTAAAAAATGCCATTTTTACGTTTATTTTCAATGGAAATTTTGCAAAACTTGGTTTGCGGAAATTTTACACTATATTGATTGTAACAAACACAATAACAGTATAATTTTGGTTCTTTTCACAAAATGGTGTACAAACAAAAAATAAGATAAATTAAACGTAGTTATGCAGAAAGCAGCCAGCCATAGAAAAGTGAAACAGAGATAGTTGCACCTTTGTGAAAAGTGTTAAAAATCAAATCTACACAACAGTGGGAATGTTGTTGACTTTAACAAATGATAAACAATGAAGACATTAGTTTTTTTTATTACAAACAAGAATTAAATTATGTATTTGACCAGTGTTCATGATTTTTAAAGTACCTTAAGATTTTTCTATTGCTGTGGGTGTTTTCAGCAAATTAAGAAATGATGTTTTTGTGATCGACACCATTTTCAGAAAGTGATTAATACAGTTTTTTGTATAAAAGCGATCTGGCTTGTTTTAGCAGAACATAAAATTGACCTTACTACACCCGATAACAACAATATCTCCTTTTTTCAAAATCGTGGACTGGCTGCTTTCAGCATAACTAAGTTTAATTATCACTCTTTCTAGCACCACCCTATTCAAGACGAAAACCTAAAATCAACTAATTCGAATCCTTACATCGTATAAGTCAAGACCTATTAACCAATATATCGACGTTATTAAGGCTGTAGTCGGGTAAAACGAACGCAAAATTAGGAAATCATACGATTTTGCCATTTTAAAACGAATGTTTTTTTAAAAAACACGCAATAAAAAAAAATTATAAATTAGATAAAAACAATATTTTTTATAGGTATTTCTATCAAAAAACGTACTTAAAAGTTTTTTAAAACTAAAATATAATTACTTTTAGACCGGTAGATTACGCCATTTCAAATTCAGACAAAGCTTATGAATCTGGGATCTCAATAAAGACTAAGGATTGAACTAAAGTTTGTAACTATGATTTGAAGATAATAAATTTAACAAGGAAGTGGCCGCAGCAGAATCTTATTTTTTTGTTTTCGAAAAGAAATATAAGCATTTTAAATCACATAAATTTTTGTAAAATTTTCCTTTATTTCTACGTAAAATTATGCAATCGGTTATACCATAAAAAAATTAAAAATTATCGAAATAGTTTTTTTTAAACCCTTTTTTTATAGAATTGTATTTTTTTTTTTAATACGTTAATTCTAGTTGTAATATTCAATTTTAAACAATATCTTATTTGGGTTTTTATTACATTCAGACCGGCCCTTTGGCGGCCGCAGACGGACGTGTTTTCTGTCCTCTACATTTTAATGCGTTTTTCAAAACAAAATTTAGTTCGAAACATATATTTTTTGTATTCCTTCTCACACAATTTAAACCAGGATCAAAACCAAGCTATTTTTTTAATTAAAAGTTTGTTCGAATTTGATAAATAATTCAAAAATGTAATTTCACGTCATATTCAAATAACCATTAACGACGTCATTTTATCCGTACATAAAAACGGTCAAATTGCACATTTATCTAGGACTTACCAGCACTCGGTAGGTACTATGTACTATAATTATTACAATGTAATATGAAAACCTAATCCTAAAAACAAGGACAGCGTCCTGGTAGTCATAAAGATCAAACTTTATTGCAAAAGATAGGAAAAACATTTTTGTGAAGAGAGATATGGAAATATATGCATTCACAGGGTATGTAATTTAAGTGGCGATTTTACTTACCACGAAACATTCATCATTCTGCTTGTGTTTGAATATCCACATTTCCTCAGCTCTTCCGTCTGTTGACTTTTGTGAAGTAAAAGATCTGAAACCATTATTAATGGGGGTGAGATTCATCTAGGTGAATTATTTCACCTACTAGCCAACGCCCAAAAACACTTAAATTGTTATACATCTTTTTTAACTAGTGCGTCGGTTTGGACATTGACGGCTAAAAAGATTTACGATGCGAATTTCGATGGATGCGGAAATAGAGGAAGATCCAGAAAGACATTTCAGGACCAAATCCAACAAATATTTGAAGATGGACTTGCCAAATTGATTAGTTGAATCAACTATATTGTCGATTCAAAATATATATAAGTATTAGGAAATGATAGAAAATTGTGAAAGTACCATTCGTTCTAAATCATAATTGTAATAAATAATAAAATAATGATTGTACAGATTCTGCGGTCTACCTATAGTCTACCGATTGAATTAACCCATAATTTCTTTATTAGCGTAATTATCCGGTATTACTATTTAGCAACACCCAGAACATGAAGTGATGTGCAATAAATACCTGTAGAACATCTGTTGAAGCAAAGTGGAACGAAACCTCTCAAGATGTCCATTACAAATCGTGTACTTTTAAAAAATACTTTCTCCCCCGCAAATCACAAAGTTTCAAGTATTTTGGAGAACACACATTACGCTCGTGCTTGCGATTCCTTCCTGTAATTAAACATAACATTGCACTTAGTAAAAGTGCGTTGCGGTGAGTTGCAAGTCATGACATTAACATCACCAAGAATTTAAAAAAACAAAAATATTCATGTTCATTATTTGTTTTACATATTCTCCAAAGCAAAACGTTTATTTATTCCCTAAAACAATGCAAAGGGTAATTACCTAATTAACCCATTTCTTGGTAATGAAACCCATCGGATACATGTAATTTCATTTTTTCTCATGAATTAAAACACTAGTAAAACAGTATTTAGTTAAAACTGCTTTACAAATATGCGTAATAAAAAAATTTATCATAATAAGCCCACCCCATGCCTATTAAAATCACACCCCTCTCTTCATCTCCTCCCTCTTTTTTATACTATCTCTCCCACAACATAAAATATTTTCACAACCTAATCAGTGCATGTAAGGGTTGCTTATTAAAATGCATGTCGTGTTTGTTTTGTATATTTTTAAAAACAATTACAAATATATTAATAACATTTAGTAAACTGTTTGACCACAAAGTGAATGCTTTAAATATAAAGAATATCATAATAAACTTTAATTAAAATAAAAATTAGTTGTTTAGGATTCTGTAAAATAAATTAATAGAAATACAAAAGGCACATGTTTGGCAATTCAACAGCATCTTTAAAAAAATACGAAGTATACAAATGTAACTATTTTTGAAAAACGCAAAACGTACCGATACAGAAAATTTTATTCTGACACTGTCTAAAAAAATAACAAAATCGATTCAGTTTTGGGTGCGGAAAACAGGACAACGAAACGTCGATTTTATCTATTCTTACAAAAGGTTCAAACAGTTATTTATAACAATTCTCTGCCCTCACAATTTATGTAGACCGAAACACAACAATAATCATATATACGTGCATATTTAATTCGAAGTACATACAATAATTGACATCAAATTTTCGATTGTGTTCATTTAATATTTATACGAGTTTGTACTCAAATCTAGCAATAGCGAAACATTGACGGGTTCAACTCGTATTATAATATATTAAAATTCATAATTCAATTTTCAAAGTGTACTTTTTTCTTCTTATTTCCATTTTTTTCTTATTCCTTCATATTTTAGTAATAAATTTGAAAAAGAAAACGATAACCTAGTGTATTGCTGTGTGATTAAATAAAAGAGGAGTGTAAAATGAAAGCGTTTATAATTATAATCCACTGTATCAATAAATACTATATATTCATGAAAAACTTCGTTAAATACTTGAAGTGTTTTCGCACGGTTTTGCGTTTTCCGTCGTGTTCGACTTGCCGATTGTCTCCCAAATGTCGTTTTCTTTTATTCTGAATTTACGAAAGTGTGTGAGATTTCAGTGACATATTTAAGAACAATAGGCACCTTAATTGCAGTAAAAAGTGTTCAGTGGTCAATGCTAACAGCGAATTTTACAGAAAGGTTTTACTGATTTCCAAAATACATGTATTTTCGAAAAATTAAAACCTCATTAACTGTAGGTGCATACACACTTATTATTTTACTATATCTGTCCTTTATGTAAGATAAAACTGTATTTCTCCAATCAGAATTCCAAAGATAAAAAACAAGGACTCCATAATAGTCTTATTTAATAAAAATCTACGGTAGAATTAAAAATTAATATCCTTAACAAAAATTGCCGCACGCAACAAAATATATTTTTAAAAAATAATTCTGATAATTTATCAATCAGAAAACCAAAATATCTCATACCTCTATAAAATATGTATACCTAGTTCTAAATAAAACAATTCCATTGAACCGAAGAACTTGCGCTTGTTCAGCTAGACTATTACTAATTACATTAAAAGATTCGACTTTAAGTAATTAACTATTCATTTATTAATTATACTAGTTTTGTCTCGGAAAAAGTCATAATTATTATGCAAGGTAATCAGATTTTTTGTCCGGATATTTTTGGTAAATGTAATTTTATAATATATTATTACTTATTTTACTTATACATTATCAATTAATTTTTCATCAGTCCCTTATTCGACATAAAATTGCATATTATACACCATTGTAATAAAATCATCAGCATGTAATGCGTTATTTTTATTATTTATAAATCATATAACACAAAGTATTTTACAAGTATAATACGTTGAATTACATTCCCGGGAGTTACAACAACTCAATTCAGGACATAAATAATATTAACATTTAGAAAATAACACATATTGAGAATAACAAAGAAACAAAGCAAGTTTAGCACCTTCATAACTAAATATACAACAACAATATATACACCTAAAACCTTTTCTTACACAAGCAGAATAAATATATGTAAAAAAACGCTTTTAAGAATAAAAAAAAGTAGTGAATCTACTAAAGGAGATAAGGTCATTAACATCACATGCCATGCAGATGATGCTGCCATAGTGATGATGAGAACATATCCATCTCAGTTAGTAAACATCTGGATGCCTAAGAAATGTATTCAGATTGTCGCATAATTATTGACCAATAAGTACTTGCAAAATACTTAATAAACTACTAAACTTTTTATTGTCCTCTTATTTCTTTTGTTTCGTTTTATATTACTAAATTTATGGAGAGAGATAAAACGAAACAAAATAAATTTAATTAAAAATCGGCCGATTAAGCGATTTGATAATTTGTCATATGCTAAAATTCCTGTAATAAGCTTTGAGTGTAATAATGAAAATGCAATAATCCTCAGAAAAATAACTTTGTATGGATAGACATTCTTTCTTATCGACTATGGATGACCTAACTCTCTAACCACTCAATATATCGGTTATTGGACGACATCGATTAAAATATTAACTTCCATCGAAAGCAGCGCCTTTTGACTTTGATTCGAGTGCGGAGCTTAAAGTAGGACGACATTCCTAACTAGAAAATTTTCGAAACAATGTCGTCATCGCGTCCTCAGTAAATATTCGGAATAGTTATTATACATACTCACTCTATACACTACTGTTCTATTTACCATTAATTCAATAACTTTACTCTTCTATTATACCCAATTCTTAAAATTCGATAAAAGAGGTTAATTTCCGATTGACAGATATTTCAACAGAAATGTATCTATCAAATAAATAAATAAGGATGTCTAGGCATTTGAAGTGCTTATAACGTGCCAGTGGCTAGTTTAACCTATTTCCATATATTTTACTTAAAATTATAAGTTTTATGCAATCGAATTTTATGAGCATTGTCATATACCGATACGTTGCTATAACATTTTTATTTTACTAATTTAAATAACTTAACATATTACAAAAGAGATGAAGAACATTGAAGAAAAAGTAATATAGAAGTCTAGGAATCTACAGGGCTTATGACCTGTCATTAGCTGGTTAAATAGCCACTTTACACACTGTGTAACATTCACCATATTTAAACCTCTGTATTCCTTCAATTCTTGGAAAAGGAATATAGATGTTCAAATATAGGTGGAATGGTGAATGGTACACAGTGTGTAAAGTGGCCACTTAAACCAGACAATGACAGGGCATAAGCCCTGTAGATGCCTGGACTTCAATATTACATTCTCTAAAATGTTATTCATCTTTGTTGTAATATGTAAATATGACAGCTCCCCAGGGAGTTGAATCCAGTCACCGTCTACAAAAATTTGAACAAACTCAAAATATTGTTATTAAATAGCTTAATTAATTATTTGTAAATACAATTACTCTTTTAAGATTTGGAGGCCCCCGTGGTGTAATAGCCAAGACGCTTGCGTTACATACAGAGGGTTCCGGGTTCCATTCCCGGTGAGATCACAAAAATTAAATGTAATTTAATTGTTGTGATAATCTCTAATTTACCACTGTAATTGGGTCTTATAGTCTGTTGTGGTGCAAAAAAATACAAAAATATAAGTGGACTTTTCCTAGTACCTTCAAATTCCGGAAAAAAACGCCATAATTCCGTTCCTAATTAAACGTGAAGTTTCATCAACGGAAAAAATATAATCGACGATTTATGTGAATTTTAATTTTGCTTAATAATAAACATATTATGTTTATTTATTTATTTACTTATTTATTTATTTATTTATTTATTTATTTATTTATTTATTTATTTATTTATTTATTTATTTATTTATTTATTTATTTATTTATTTATTTATTTATTTATTTATTTATTTATTTATTTATTTATTTATTTATTTATTTATTTATTTATTTATTTATTTATTTATTTATTTATTTATTTATTTATTTATTTATTTATTTATTTATTTATTTATTTATTTATTTATTTATTTATTTATTTATTTATTTATTTATTTATTTATTTATTTATTTATTTATTTATTTATTTATTTATTTATTTATTTATTTATTTATTTATTTATTTATTTATTTATTTATTTATTTATTTATTTATTAATTTATTTATTTATTTATTTATTTATTTATTTATTAATTTATTTATTTATTTATTTATTTATTTATTTATTTATTTATTTATTTATTTATTTATTTATTTATTTACACATACATACATTCATAAAAACATAGACAATTTATTTATGCGAAACTTCATGGTTGTCATCTATATATATTTTTTTTAAATTATTCTTTATTTTTTATATTTTATTTTTGACATCCAGTAAGGTTCTCCAATCCGTGGCATGCATCAACTTTTCTGACTCCCTACGACCAATGTCATGAAAGAGCGAGGTCAACACCTTCCGTAACTTGACAACACTCCCCGTCTTTCCACGATTCTGGCAAAAGGTTACGGACCTTTTTGCCTACGTAATAGTGTTGTCTCGATGCCAGAACAGTGTTGACCCCTTCACTTAGCATCAGATCCCTATTAGAGTATCTTGTATTATGGTTGTGGTTGACGCTCGGGTAAATGTCTCTAATTATGTGTGTAACCACTACCGTTCTCAATATATACTGTTGAATAATATTCAGTACTCTGAATTCTTTGAAGAGCAATATATCCATCGTAAACCTATGGTGCCTTTTTATAAATTATTATTATAATTAGAGCTATTACATAAAAGTTTTTCTACAGATTTTCCTTTCGGAGAAATTCGGTGTTTTGCGAGTTTGCGATTTTACTGTTTTTATTTCACTTGCATTTATTATATTATATATTTGCTATTATAAAACGTATACGCATTTACAGAACACAAATTACACAGTATTAAAAACTTTTCATTTATCCGCACCTAATCATCATTCCCGTGCTCGGGAAGATGATCACATATTTTAAAAAACCAAGAAATAACATCATTTTCAATGAAAACATTTGGTTAAGAGAGCAATTTACTATTTTTTTTTAATTTTATGCCCTAAGATTAAGTTGACTGATAAAAAGAAGCATTCAAAAACGAAATCAAAATCTGGCTGGAGGATAATAGCAGAGAAGAAAAAAAAATGTAATGCATAATACATACGAAGAAAATATATTTGACTGTTTTGTCCTCCTTAAAACAGATTAACCTAGTGAGAAGAACTCTTACATTATTTATGTGTATTTTTTTTATACAGTTAATTTAATTAAAAATGGTTTAATAGGGTATTGAATTTGTGAGCTGGTAGGGTTTTTAATAATTTCTTACACGAAATCAAGCTTATCTGACCACTCTTACGCTTCAAGCGCTCGTCTACGAATCATAGAATACTATTTGAATCAACATCGTATCTTTTGCATCGTCTACATACAACTACTTTCATTTACAAAATGAAATTTCTCCTCAATACCCGAGATCCGCACAAGACCCGATGCCAAACTTTCTATGGGCAACAGAAGAAACTAGAAGTTATCAGATCTGACTTTGATATGGTTATATTTGGCAGTCCATCTGTTGGTTATATGTTACATATAATGCAAGTGTAGAATTCAATCACTCGTGAAACAGCGCTTCCTCTAATTATTATATTCGAGGTTCGCAGTATACCAACTACCAACCTACTTTCCCGGTCTGCGCCGCGTCGGTTCATGTCACTTTCTTGTTCATTGATTTGCAAATTTCATTGCCACTCAACTGGCCTCTTAGCTAATGATGATGATCACGGATGCTAAATCTAATCTAAGCAGTAATTAAAACAAAATTAAGAAAGCCTAAACGCATCTGTTAGTGTTCCACTGACTGGAGAAGTATATAATTAAATCAATTTCTACGCCAGATTTAGAAATTTAAACACAACCAGCTTTTTCAAAAATATTTTACTATTAGTAGGTAAATCATTTAATCCGAAAATAAATACATAATTATATATTTTACATGAATGATCATCTATATTTAGGTATTTATATTTATCAGTAAAAACGTGAATAGATTCAGTATATTTATTAAAGGGCACAAAAAACTATTGTTTTATATAACCTATAAATTAAATTAAAAAAGAAAAATAAACTTTAAAGAGGTATGAATGAATAATTTAAAAAAGTAAAACCATTCATGTTGAAAATAACATTTGAAAGAGAAAATCTAATTTATGGTTTCGTATCAAATAATAGTTCAACATTATTTTGAGTTTGTCCAAAGTTTTGTAAACAAGGACTGGATTTAACTCCCTGGAGAGCTGTTAATATTAACACTGTTGTAATATGTTCTTGCCTACAAAATTTGGACAAACTCAAAATATTGTTTATAAATCCACCTGGTCCATGAAGTATAGAATTATTATTTTTTTTATTTTTTTTATTATTTAAATTTTATTGATAAACCCTTACGGGTTACATACATTTAACAAAATGTTTTCACTTTTGAAATTTACATTCTACTGTTAATGATAATATTTTTAACATCTTTTGTAAAGGTTGTCTGAGTCTTTTGTTTAGTTTTGTCTGGTAGTTTATTGTATAATTTCAGTCCATGGTTTATAAGTCTCGATTGTCCTTTTCTCGTTTTAAAAGATTGTATATGATATTTCTCTGAAATTCTCGTATTGTGTTCATGTTTACTACAGTTTTTTTCAAGTTTTAATTCTTCGTCTACAATTACATCAGTGGCTAATTTATGAATAAATTTTAAAGATTCTAGTTTAAAAAGTTCAGTTACGTTCAATTGTTTAGTTTGTTCAAAAAGTTATTTAGTTGCTGTTAGATAGGGAAGGTCATATACTAACTTTAATATTTTATTTTGCTGTCTTTGTAGTCTATTTATGTCATTTTGATATCCTGTTCCCCATAGTAGTTGCATATAACATATTTTAGTTTTTACATATGCTTCATACATTAAAATTTTTTCCTTTATTGGAACAAAGTTTTTGATTTTAAAAAATAGACTAATAATTCAGGCCTTGCCTAGTATGAAGGTTAAATAATTTGATTAGATGAATCTCACCCGCATAAATAAAGGTTTCAGCTCATTAACTTCACAAACATCAACAGATAAAAGATTTGAAGAAATATATATGTTCAAATATGGGCAGAATAGTGAATGTTACACAGTGTGTAAAGTGGCCACTTATCCAGCCAATGACAGGTCATAAGCCTTGTAGATGCCTAGACTTCTATATTACCTTCTCTAAAATGTTCTTCATCTCTGTTGATTTATGTAAAGTTCCTTACGATTGAAAACTACACTTCTTTGCCATTTTAATCAACATAAATCTGAAATGAACGCTCATAGTTCTAAAGTCTTATCACTAGATAAACTAGCCTGTTATCAGGAATGATTACTGATAACGATTATGTCTGTACTTTGTTATATTGAACATTTCTTCTTGCAGCTTTAAAAAACAAAAGTGTAACATTTTGATGAATATCTGAAGTCACCTGAAAATTACGACAAAGCCCTGAAACCTATCTAAAAAATTACATGATAAATAATAATAATAATATTTGTCTGATTTATATAGCGCCATTTTTGTGAAAAATCACCTCAAGGGCGCTTTACAATTGTATACCTAAACTTACATTCTAACTAAACTAAAGTGACATGTATTTTCAGATTTAAAATTGAGGGTATGATAGTCTAAAGAAGTGGGATTTTAGTTGGGATCTAAACTGACTGGGACTGTCGATGATTCGTAAGTTTGAAGCCAATTGGTTCCAGGCACTACAATAATAACTCATTTGAACGTTAATCGTTGACCTTCCGCGATAACTTCCTTGGAATTTTAAAATAAACCAATTCAATATTTGCGTTGTTAAAACGTTTTATGATGAACGTGTTAATATTAATAGCTCGCTACAATTTATAGGTAATAAGCGATACTATGTATCCACACATGAACGTGTTGAATTATATCTTCGTGGAGGGAAAAAAGTCTCCTCATCCGGCGGACTCCGGCGGACAACCATTCATTCGGATATCAGCGCCAGAGTACCTAGCAGCGTAGTATGAAGCTTCACGGGCTGAGGCCGAGAGCCGAGAGCCGCCAGTAGAACCGAGAACCGAGAGCCGAGTGTGAGTGGAATATCTCTACTCGTCTACCAAACCAGTTGGACGGGACACGCCGCACGCCGCATTAATCCAGTCGCTAGGTGGCGGGCGCGCGGCGCATACGTACGCACGAGACGCGAGCTACTCTACCCACGACGCACTCCTGACGCGCTCAGTGTAAACACTGCACTTGTCCGAGAAATATACCTCGCGGAATGTTGTGATCAGCCTACCTGGCTGTTTGTATCGAGTCTCGCCAGCCGGTGCTGATAACCGGCTACATCTTTCAAATGGATTTCTGTCTTACCAGTGCAGTTTGATGACATTCTCTCGTGTGATAAAACGAGCAAATGTTTGATAACGAACCGTTTAAAAAACAAACCTTCGTAAAATATGTAGTGTTACAAATAGTGCCCTAGATATAGGCGGTAATACATAAAATAGTAAACTAATATTCGTTACTCTTTTGTTTTTTCTGGAGCGGACGCATCCTCCGGTTCGGTCCAGACGCGTCGACTCTCCCCTCAGCGAGCGAGTTGCTAATGACGTTAGTTTGTCTAGTTTTATTTTGGTGTTGTTGTTTCTGTCTCCTGTCTCCTGTCACCCGCACCCGGGGAAGGAACACAGCGAGAGCACGATCCGAACTTGGGTGCTTCTTGTTTCCAGTGACGCCCGGTTTGAGAAAACCTGAAACTAGAAATCACGGTGTTGAATATAAATGATAAAATTATCAGTCCTTACTGACCTGATGTGTGTTGTGTTCATTCGGTGAACTTTTGTGATTTCTACTGGTAAAGACAACATTTCGTAATACTGGATGTACTAGGATTACATATCAAATCCTCACTTTCACCATTTCGAAAACAAAGGTAACAATAAACGTTTATACTGTAAACATTTCGCAAATGAACGTAGTTATGCAGAAAACAGCCAGTGCACAATTTAGAAAAAATGAGATATTGGTGTTATCGGGTGCAGTAAGGTCGATTCTATGTTCTGCTAACATCCAGGCCGCTTTCATAAGAAAAACTGTAACAATCACCTTCTCAAAATAGTGTCTTTTACAAAAACGGCATTTCTCAATTTGCAAAAAACATCCACAACACTAAAAAAAATCTTACGGTACTTTAAAAATCAATTAAACTGATCAAATATATAATACCATTCTTGTTTGTCATATAGTTAAAAACTCATTAATTCTTTCTTTATTATTTGTCAGTCAAAAACATGTCAACTGTTGTGTAAATTCGATTTTTGACTATTTTCATAAAAGTGGTATTATTTCAGTTTCGCTTTTCTATGGCTGGCTGCTTTCTGCATAACTACGTTCAAATGTACCTATGACTTTCTTGAAAATAGATTTAAGAAGTATGTAAACGTTTTTAATATATTTCGGGTGATGTATCTTATCTCCAAACGTTACGTTTTTCAATTTTTCGTTCTCTTTTATTGAAGAAATGCTCGCATTCAGACTTACGTTAACTACGCTTTGTAAATTACCTACATAGTAGATTATAGCCATAAAACTAAACTCGAACTCGATGAAATAATCTCTCACGCGCGTTAAAATTAATGTAATTATGTACCAGAACAGTAATAAATAAAATAAACCATTAACCCATTAAACGGTTGCAACGTTACCATTGTTATAGAGATTCAAAAAAATACTTCCATTTTCCGACACCTGCTTTATCTCGTTCCGCAATCTTCATAGCACCGCACCGGTGTGCTAAGAAAATTGGCACGCATAGTTTGATTAAAAATCACAATAAACTATTCTACCATTCATTTTATTTCATATTTAATTTCAGTTTAAAAATAAAGTAATCTCACAATCCGTTTTCATTGGAGAAACGTAGAACGGGGATGGACGTTATATGCATTTTAAAAGTATTTAACGCTATAGGTGATGTCCCATCTCCGTTAAAATCAATTTTATTTTCATGTTCCCAACCGTGTCAAATCTTCTAAGAGAAACTTTTGTTTTTATGCCCCAATGTCCAAAACGTGTAGATAAGTCAATTTATAACACAACTTGGAATTCTTTGGGATAGATCTCTCGGCTTTTCTATATAATAAATAAATAAATATGTTTTCAAGTTCCTCTGTCATTATTGACGATAATATTTATATTTATAGTCGTATTGTTATTTCTTTGTTCTGAGTTATTTATCATACTGACGGTGGAAAGAAAAGAGTTACTAAGCGACATGTAGCAACTTTACAAAAGAACTAATTAAATTTGTTTGTATTTTTTTTTAATAACTAAAAGTCATATGTGCCTATTATTTTCACGTAATTCTTGCACAATTTAAATAAAAGTTCATAATATGAGATTTTTTAATAATTAAAAATAAAAAATCTTTAATTGGCTCTTCTGTAAATTTGATACATGTTGTTTAGAACCTTTTCATTTTCACCGTCGATGTGCTTCTGTTTTTTTTATTGCGAACGTTCTTTTGCATTTCATTTTTCCTCATTTGTTGAAAGAGCCAATACAGTTTAAGTTGCCTTCATTAAAATGCTTCGTTCGGCGACCTCCGCCCACAGAACTCCGCGGGAGACGCAGGATGCAGTGATGAGATGCAAGTCGTCTTATTACACATAACCCAGTGGTCTCAATACCATTTGAAGGTGATGCACTGGCAGTGACCTTCTAGTCATTACAGCCGCGGAGATATGTTTCCCTGGTATAATGTATCAGAAACACTACACTGGGGTTATTCTATGTACTTACCATCTCATAAACTTAAACCGCTTTCTAGCTCCGAGGAAGAACAGGCAAGCTTGAAACGAATCACAATTTATTTCGTTATGTGACACGCAATAATAATATTATATATTTATTTTTGACGTCACGACGCGACGTCCTGCGTAATAAATTAGAGCACGACCTTTATGTTTTCCGGCGTAGTTCTACAGGAACCGCGATTTATTCACAAATACGAAAACTGTCTGGAAAATACTAAGACTGCTGTCCTTCATAGAACTGCCACATGCCGCCTTGACCTACCGTATGCAGAATACTTAAAAGATTTAGTAATTTAATATTAGCTCACTTCTATTTTGATATATGTGACAATGTGACAGTATTGTCGATTTTAGTTTTATCTCGCACATTGAATTAAGCTGGTTGTAATCTTCAATAACTGTTTTTTAAAACGTGATATAACAATTCACTTAAATATCTTTGTTTTGATTGTAAAAAACCACGTTGGTGTGTATTGAAATATTACTGATAGTAAAGTCATAGAACAAACAATAATCACGACTTGACATACATAATATTGGGTGTCACTAAATTGGCTTGTATATCTCGGACAAACGTAGGAATAATAAATATATTTGAAGAATTACTAAAATGCAAACATCTCACTTACTCCAAAGAATTGTTGTAATGTCCACGTTTGAGTCACTAATCAAGCTTACATATATTATATTATCTCCTCAACATCTGGTGTATTTTTCTCTAAAACAAAATAAGAATATGCTGTCATTAGTTAAATATTAGTACAATGGCCGAGAACAGTATTTACTTATATAAATGTAGAATTATTCTTTCTGTAATTCACAATAATAATACATACAACTACACCTGTATTCATATGAAACTACAACAAATATTGACATACGTGCTTTCTGGAATATTGTCATCGCTGTGATATGATAAGAATGTTGGCGCATTTTTATTTCAATAGTCGATTTCTGCGAAAATTCAATACTTATGTATGTTATCTTCGCAAAAATTCATCAGGTAAGTGATTATAAAATAACTTAACTCTGGAGGAATGCTGTAAAAATTATTACGTTATTTATTTTATGAAGACAAAACCAATTGTAATCCCGTATGACTTTTTTTGGGAAATTTGTATATGAACATTACAAAATGGAAGAGCTCATCCTTATTCTCTAAACTAACAACAGCACTTTTTTGTAAAGTATAAACAAAAAAATATATTATAATGTGTTCAATAGATTTCTGACGCGTATTTGTGTAACTGTTACATTTTTCCTAAATAATTTTTCTTATTCACGAGGAAATTACAAATTATTCACAAACGTTTTTTTTCATCGTATAAATCGGGCATTAAGAAAAAAATTATGAAAATTCATCAATTAAATTAAATAGTTTTGCAAAGACATTAGCATCTTCTCAGTAAACCACATACACAATTTTAATTTGTTGTGACGCTACTTTATCGTCTGCGTAGATTCGTATCAGAAACGTTGTTTGAAAAGTGCCGAAGGAAGTGTCAGACACCGCACCGGAAAGAAACGGTGCAAAAAGAAAGTTTGTTTTGCGTAGTTTTCTACTGTGCATCACATCAAATGACGGGTATTGCATCTTCCTATTACGGAACATGTGAGATGCGGCACCTGTGCGCATGCGTGCACACTAATCTAGACCGGCACTTACTTCACACTTCACACTATTTATCTGTCATTGCGTCGTCCGCCCTATTTCTATAGTGGCTTTTAGAAATTTGTCTATGGCGTAATGTCATAAGCTGGCTTATTAATTATAACTTCCGCTACAGAGCCACATACACGCAATCCGGAAGAAGAATAAAATTAACTAAAACTTGTAATATCCGTTAAAATTACTGAATTCAGAAATAATTCTCAAAGATTGTTGCCGTGTTATTTCCAAATAATGCAGTCTTGCAATCTCGTTAAATATTATCCGTGCATCGAATAAACCTATTATTGCAATAGCGTTGATGAAATTGGTTTAATTTATGTTTTGTTTTTATTTATCCAGTACAATAAAATAATTCTGTAAAATCTTGAAACAAACCAAGTAACCTATGTTAACGCCAAAAATATGTTTTTTCTTGTAATTTCAATTGTGTGATTAAAAAAGAAACTTAATAACAATATTTTTAAAAAGCTACGAAATTGTAAATATTTTGATAAAAACCACGTTTGAAACTACGTTTATCGATTTAGATCTAAAGCCACCATAAACTGTAGTGAAAGCTTTTATTTTTTATTTGCTAAATATTTGGTTATTACAAAAAGATGTGGAAAAAACTTTTTATTTCCAGTTTTCAGACAAACGGGTTCATTTTTCACTATTGTAAAATTCCACTATTAAAACATCGTCAGTCCGACTCTGTTAACCCAACAACTACTGAATGCCTTCCTCACATATTGATTTGTTAGTATAAGCAAACCATTTTTGATAACGGAATAGTCAAATGTTTTTTGTTTGTCCACAAATTCTTCAGCAGATTGCCGATAACCGGATATTCAATTATTTCTCAGTGCAAATAACAGCGGAAGGAATGTGGGTTTATATTATCCAAATTTAGGAAAATTATCATAAGCAATGTTACCGTACGTCGAAAAATTTCCGATATCTTATTAGACAAATCCAAATACCTGCCAAGTTTTTGAACATAATACAACAATGTTTTAAGTATGTTCAGATGCTTGCAGACTGGCTGGATTTTCTCCCTAGGGAGTTGTTCATATTTAAATTTATTGCAACAGAGAGGGAAAACATTTATGAGAATCCCCTCCTCAAAAATGTTTTCCCTTTCTGTTGCAACAAATTTAAATAATTAATACAAATTGCAATGTCTACATTAGCACATAAAAAGTTGATTAAAAAAACGCTGTGTTTTTACTATATTTAAAACCGAATGTGGGATTGACCTATTTTAGATAATCTAATAAGTAATTTTTCTATGTATTTTTTTATTTATTTTGTTCATTAACGCACAAAAGGCATTAACAAAATTAAAAATGAAATACATGCTAACATACTAAATGATAAACACATAATATACAGAAAAAATATGTGAAATTAGTTAAAAAGGATATAATAAAAAGTTTTACAAAGTAAAAAAAAACAATAATAACAAAAGTATGCAAGAAAAAACCGTAAGCATATAAACAAAAAATGCAAAGACATAAGCTTATGAAATAAATTCTGTAAAGCAAACAATAAATAATGTGTTACGGTAAGCAAGAAAGACATTTTTAAGTTAAATTAATAAACAAGCAAGTATATATTATCACGAAAAAATAAGAAATAAAAATATTTATCTATGAAATGCGTATTTGCCAATACTGCAATGCAATTTGATATAATAGTAAAAAATAAAATACAAGTAAAAGGTAATAAAAATAAACAAGTAAGTATTGGTTTTGAATTAATAAAAAAACACATGTAAAAGAGTGCACGTATGAAAGTAATATTTATTAAAATATCTTATTTAAATTACCAACACTTGTTCATTAATCACCAAGTTCCTATTTAAGTACGTATTTTTTGATAAATATTTTATTTGGTACTTACCCTTTAGGTCCCAACTAACATTTTTTTGCGTTTCACAAGAGGAAACCCTCTTACAATAACTTTTTGTAACCTAAAAATACGATTCAAATACAGTTTTTATGATTGTACCAAGTACCAATGCTCTCATTTAAGAACAGGAAGTAGGTAATATAGAATATATTTTTAAATAAAATTGGCTTATTTAATTATTGTAGTTCAACCAAATAGCCATGTCATCGTAAGATTTAATAATAAAACGCACGGTTTCTATTGTGCTATGGTAAAATTATTGATCCGAGAAAAATGACAACTGATTGCGCCAAATGCGTTATTTTGACAGTAAAAAATAGATAGAACTGTCACAAATCGGGGATGTAAATCAATATTTTGATATTATAAAAAAATCTATAATTTTATTTAGTTTAGTCGCCTTCTGCTTGATGTGCGTATGCGGTTTCTGGACTATTCTTTATTATATGGCTTTTACATTCTCAAATGATATTGTCCATGAACTGGCACCTGAAGCGTAAGACTGATCATTCTACCTTCGTGTACCTAAAATGTTGAGATACGCTGCATTTGGTGGACCACTGGGTGCGAATAGAGAAATGATCATCGGTGTGGGATATATAATATATCAATGGTCATTTGGGATTAACAGATTTTATGCAATATGTACTGTTGTGTAACAACTCCGTTGAAAAACTGTTTTAATAAGAGCAAAATAATCATTCATTTGAACTTTGTGTTTACCTGAGTACCTATGTAACTCCATCTAACTGTAAAACATGTTCTTTTAAATGTAGGTCTAAACCTAAATTAGTACATTTGATATGTTGTTGCGATTACGAAATAATTAAAACTGGTCCAATTAATCAAAAAACACTGTCATACGTATGAGTTCGAAGTTGCAAGAATGTTCTTTTGTATATGAAGCAATTTACATGCATACCTGTTTTCTAGTGTCCGATTTAACACATTGTCCATAAAATGCAGAAACTATTGTAATATTTATTTTATGCACTGAGGAATATTTCTCCGCAGAATATTTTGTAATAATTTCCTGCACAATTGCACAACGCGAGTGCAATGTCGACTAAATTTAATCCAACAGCTCGGCAGTAACTAACGCTTGGATTATATTGTTGTATATTGTATTATTGTCAGTCAGCAAAAACAGTAAATTTAAATTATAGCAAACCTGCACCAGGGTACGTATTTCAATGAGGAGTTAAAATTTATATTTAATTCTATCTACGAAGTAAAATTCAGTTTTCTATTTGAAAAATACATTTTTTTTCTAAACATGCTTAATTACAGGTTACTGGCGAAGATACTTTGAGGTTTCGAACAAAAATACACATTTTCGTCCGTAATGTCGCGATATTTACCGATGAAGATACATATTTTCCGGTTTAACTAAATTTTCGTTTAATCGAAACTTTTTCGGTCTCATTAAATTCGGTTAAACGGTACTGTTGTGTATTTCAAAATTCGAGTATTATATATTCATTTAAATTGATAATCAATTAACTTTAAATAGCACTAAATAAACATCAAATAATTAAAAACTACTTTTTATAGCGAACCAAATTTTAATATTCCGGTATTTATCTCTAGGTCAGGTAGTGTTACTGTTAAGTTACTGTGTGCTGTCACCCAGTTTAAATAACAATAACAATTATTACATATTAACAGCTAATTTACTATTAAAGTTTATCAATTATTTTCACGTCATTGTTTTGTTTCGCTGAGTTACTATTTTTTGTCTGCGGTTATTATAATTTACGAGTATTTAGCATTAAATTAATTAGATATAAACTGTTAGATCACTATTTATTTATTAGTTTGGTTTTGGTATATGAATCTAAGGTTCGATCCCCGCTATATTTTTTAACTTTTTTCTAGTTTGTAGTCAGAGATTATGTAGAACAAGTTAGTTTTTGTAGCCCAATTATTTTCTACTTAAAAATGAGCTCAAAATTTAAACAATCAATAGCTTTATTGGTAAAACGTAAGAACACAATTAAAGGTAAAAAATAATTGCCTTAGTGTGTACATTTAAGGGGCGTGAGGTGAGGTTTTCGATTAGGTAAGCGGTCACTTGGTACTAGGTACAAAGGTTAAATATGTACCAACTACCAACACAGTAATTCGAGTTAAGTGCTTTGAAATTCATTAAAAAGCAATTTTATGCCATAATTTCATCACAAAAGAGCTATATTTAATAGTTTAATTTTATAATGCCATCGTGTCAACCGATTTAAGTGCTAAATTTGTTATAAAACAGCCACAATATTTATTGAATAAACATGGATTGGTTTGTTAGAACTGCTTCCTCAGATTTTATGTAAGATATATTTTATGTAGTTACTAAAAATATTAGTTAACTTACAGCTGATTTTATCTATATATGATATACAAAAGGTGGTGTTCGTATGTGTGTCCTCGATGGACCGATTGACGTGCGGTTTTCAGCGAAATGTAGATCTTTGTCACGAGCATATTTAAAGCTATTAAAATCTTACATTTATTCGGTAGAAAAAAGTTAGGAGTGTAATTATTTTTTTCATCCATCACCAGGGTTGCATTCGACGAGAATGCATGTACGAAAAAATTGGAAGGATTAATTTTTTTTTTGTTAAAAAAAAAGTTGTTTTTTTAATGTTTACAAATAACATTCGTTTTTTTATGGATCCCAAATCCCAATCAGATTATTTTCTTGAATTCCTTATCATTTTTACCCTTTTATTTATTTTTACTGGATTTTTGCCAATACTAAAATAATATTAACTGACATTCAATACATTTTTGAAAATCGCATACCTAAATAGAATGCACCCCGGTTGGTGAGAAAAGCGAACTTGGACATTGGCAAAAAGAATTGTATATTTGAAAATTATTTATTTAACGTTTTGGAATTCAACCATAAACAAGTACCTAGGTACCTACTTAAATTCAGTATTTGAAAATTAATTATTTCAATTTCTGGAATTCAATCATAAACAAGTACCTACCTAGGTATCAAGCATTGCAATGGTTCCATTCAATCTATGGACGGACCGTGCACGGTAAACGTCTTTATTATACTAATCAATAAAATAAATACCTTTGCAGGCGTATGCCGCAGGGGCGAATCGTGTATAGAAGCGATTATGCGCAGCTTACCATCATATCTGACTATCCATAATAATCTAAAAAACAAAAAAATATTTAATATTTAATATAAACCATTGCCATCGTTTGTATTTTTCTCCAAATATAAATAAAAAATATTAATAAAACGCGCCCTGGATCCTGGCATACATTTTTAGTTTCTTCCACATTTAAACATCTTGTCATATATACCCTTCGATTATGTTTGCTGTTGACATGACTTAGGAATTTGAAAAATAAAAAAAATATGTGTTTCTACTTCAAGCTTTTCTAAGGAGGCATCCGCAGCTCATGGGCAAGCCAACCGTATCTTCTCTGCTTGATGACAGTTGTCACCGGAGTTTGCTGCGTCCGTTCTCTTATTACTTCATTCCTCACAAAATCGAACCACCGCACACCCAATATTCTTCTGAGACACCTATTCTCAGAATTTTGCTAGATAAATATCAGTAGATAATATCGTGAAGTAATACTACAACTAGGAAACTTACAAATTAGCATTTTTAGTTACCCACTAAATACACATTATTTGTCTCACGAGATGATGCATTGAAAACTGGATTTCGCAAAACTGCAATAGCAGCCTCCGCGGTGTAACGGTGAAGACGCTTGACTCACGCACGGAAGATTCTGGGTTCGATTCCCAGTGAGAGCACGAAAATTGAATTTGATTTTTCTCAAGCCTGAGTGTTGTGCTGTAATTCACCACTGTAATTGGGTCTCTTGGCCTGTTGGGGTAAAAAAAAAAGAAAAATGAAAAGGTTATTAAACGAGTATAATATAAGTACAACCCAAGGTGAGTACTAGATACAGGTACAGTGTCACAACAGGTAAACTTTACATTTGTCAGGTTTATCGTGGCACACTTTTATATTTACAGCTGAAGTTCGCGATTAAGTTTATTATTTACTTCCACAAGGCCGTTAACCTGAAGGGGGTACAGATTCATACATATAGGGCCTTACTTATTAGATTTCCTTATACCAGGTTTACATTAAGAAATAACTAAACCCGGTTTAACTATTTATAACCGATATAAAAAAAAGTTTACTTATAAAAATATTTATTACCTGAAATAACAATTTAGATGTTATCCATGCTTCATTTTTTTTTAAGAGGCAACACAAATATGTCCGCGTGCGCAGTAACTTTTATAACAACACCAAACAAACGTCAAAGTCAAATCGAGACTACTCTCAGTGTAATGGAGAAAATAAAGAAAACTTTTCAGATATTATTTTTTTAAATATTAAAAATCACTTGAATCGCATTGAAAAGGTCGCAGGACTTCGAAATTGTTTAAAATTGAGAAAAAATCTGATAAACTATCCATTTTGATTACCGAAAAATATGACTTTTGACAGATCGCGTGCTTATTTCAACGTTATACCACATAATGTGCAGGTATAAGTTTATATGGTCGCTATCCCAGATTTAAACCGAGTTTGTTAAACTATGCGAGGTTTATAAGTATTTATAAGTAAGACCCTTTTTTTTATATGGTAGTTGCTTTATTATTTACCTTGCTTATAATATAACAAAGTTGATATTTCAAAACGTGGATTTTTCTGCAATTAAATATCTTAAAATTTATCTAAACTATTGGGATCAGGAGGGATATATTAATGTGGGCTAATCAGGAACTTCTCAGCATTTGCTTACGTGGAGAGAAAACCACTTAAAACTCTTCAGGAGAAGCCGGCCTGTTGGCAGTAGTCAACAGGCCTTCCGTTCCACTAGAGGAGTGTTCGGCATTTTGTTCCCTACTTTGGTTTATTTTACCAATTTCCTGCGCTATATTTATCATGTATGATACTACCTCTCGTGTGAGTTCTTTATTACCTATCACCGATGGGATGTCGCATAGATCTTCACCTAGAACTCTGCATCGCGCCTCCAGCTGTTGTCTTTGAAAGCTGAAAAGGGGGCAATGCATCAACAAGTGAGGGACATCTTGAGGAGAGTAAGACCCTGAATGAATATCTCATCGCAGTTTTCGTTCGAGTATTGATAAATAATATACATGATTAAGGTGATAGCAATACGTGATACTTGTTTACGTATATAGCAAAATACAAATAAAAAAAAAACATAATCTAAAATTTTTGAAAATTTTATTGTATTAGAAAATATATGTCCTTTTTAAAAAATCGCTTAGTTTTTTTTTACATACGGGCGTATGAAGAATAATATGAAATATAACCAGAACCCTGGACGAGTGCTTTCGACTCGATGACTGCTCTCAGGTATCCTGAACATGGAAATCGTGTGGGGATAAGTCCGCCTCGTAGTGTAATGGTCGGTGCGTTCATTGACTATGCTTGGGATCCTAGGTTCGATTCCTGGTAAGTTGGACGTGAAATATTGATTTTAAGGCTGCAATATTGAATCGTTCCTGAACCGACACCTGAAGCGTAAGACTGATCACTTTACCTTCTATGTAACGTAAATGATCAAGATTTGATTCGATTGAAGTACCGATTCAGTGCCCCAAGCACCACTTGGTGCGGATAGGGAAATTATGATAGTCCAGTGTAAAACACATCAGTAAATAAAATAAAAAATATTTCTTTCTGGTCTTATTGGGAATCCAACCCAGGACCTCAAGTATTGTAAACAATGACGCTAACACGAGTGATCGTCGTTTAAAAATTAAATACATCCACGAAAATAAGCGTTTGGGTTTGTGGCGATAGTGTGTATAGCATTTTATATGTGAACATTGCTAACTTGTCTGCATTTTTATTTACGAATTTGTTATTGATTGTTTTTTCGTCACCTTTTTATTACTAGAAAGCAACTAACGTGATAAACTTGCTTGGTAAATGAATCCTGCATACTTTTGAAATAGAAATTTCTGTGATTACCAAGTTTTTCATTTAATGGAAGAAAACTTGTTTTTATTTTTCATCGGTAAATGAATTTTTTTAAACGCTCACATTTCTTCACGTATCTAAAATACCATAATTACTTATGTTTTAAAATATTATAAAAATCATCGCAATCATTAAAACAATTGTGTCAAAGTAAATCATGATGTTAATTTCTAAATTAATGCAATTATTGAAGACATTTTTACCTAGTTTTAATCAGAAACATTCTGAATTTATCCCGTTTTTTTTACAAATATAAACAGTGTTAAATTATAAGCCCAGTTATGGTTCCATAATTGGATTGGATTTTGGTTTTGAGAACTTCTGCTGTATCACATCTTGATTAATATTTCATATCGCAAATAAAATAAAATTTAAGAAAATGACAAAAAAAAACGTAGGAATGCAATCATGATAAATTACCGCCTCCATTTGAAATAACTGTATGTACGAGTATTTCCCAACAGCAGATTTTTTCACGTTTTAAAATAACGTAGATGCATAATTGTATCGTTATCTATGCTATAATCATATCATTTCTACTGCCACTTTTTACTTTCATTTAAATTACACTTACGTATAACATTGTTGCGTTTAACACTTACCAGCGGATGCAACTCCTTCATGGTATAATATGCGAAAGTGAACATTCATCTCAGAATAATAATTATCTGTTTGGAATGAACGAGTGACCATACTAAATGTTTAGCGAGTGTACGCACAATAATAATTTTGAGATCGCACACTTTTACTTTTCTCTATCTCGCCATCTCGTATTTTACTTTCTACAAATTGAATAAACAATCGTTCCCCATGTGCCGAAACTTCAGTTTATAAATGGGAGAAAACCTAACTTTAAATGCGACCATTCACTGCACATGCTTAATTGGAGTTAAGTCATGTTTTCGGTAACTTTTAATTTGTTTTGAATAAAATTTCCATAACAATATATTACGCTCACTGTCCATTACGTAAATATAAATTATTTTATCGCGTTGGGTAACTCTGAAATCGTATATTCAAAATCATCCAATTGAAAATCAAAATTGATACTTAACTTCTCTTCTAAATCATCCATTTGATATAAATATAATGATCAAGCAGAAATGCGTGGGTGCATGTAGGTACATACTATATCATTATGTTTTTTATTAAATTATTATCGAATTTAAAATTTGTCAATAACCAATAATGTTGTGGAATTAATGTCATTTAATATGCATCGCGAGGTGTGTGTTGATTTGTTTCTACTTTTGGGTACTCTTCGTATACTGAAAACGACTTTCTATATATTTTAAACCCGCTTAGAAATCTAACAAGGAAGAATCAAGTCTAAATATGCACAAGATTTTCAGTATTGTAGATAACAACTAGATTGTCAGTTTTTTTAAATTAATATTCAAATATAACGTATAGGTATATGAAAGTAATATTTTTTAACCAATAATACGTAATACTGTCAATTTTTGCACTTAATTGTCACATTAAATAAAACTGCATCCATTAATGTAAAAAAACATCATTATGACGTCAATTATGCTTTATAGATAATTTTTGACGTAAAAATAACTTAACGAACCCGTCTCTATATGTGATATGCTATCATAATTATTGATTTAATCACAAAATTGTCTTTTAAATCATATTTAGTGTGTGTTTCTGAGGATATGTAGCAGTTATCATTATAACTGAATATCTTACATGTACAGGAATTTAATTTAAATCCAAGCGTTGTTTAAAAAACAATGATATTTAAAATACATGTTTATGTTTGTAGAAGAGCTCTTTTCATGGAGTTTAGCATATCCCACCCTCAGACAAGCGTTAAAAGCCCGCAATTCTCTTTCTAATGTTTACATTCTATTATAATAATGTACATTATTATGTCATACTCTGTAGGTAATACAGCGGACTAAATGCAAACTTGTCTGTGATCTAGACCTGAAAGTATTTGTCCAGTGCAACTTTCGATTTTAGTTTGCTATTCAAGGCTGAAAGACAATAACTATCCACTCGAATATTGAGAACAAATCATTTTATCGGGGCCATAGTTACTTTTGACGCCAGGATTTAATTAACTTAACTTTAGTGGAGTATTTGAAATGGAATAATGTGATTCTTCAAAATCTAATTTCCGGTAAATAATGATGTTACATTCCACCGTTCTGAGTAATAAATACTAACAACCTTTTGTGTGGTATTTTTTTCTTCAAATTTAATCGACGTGTACCTTCTTATTCTTACACGTACATATTTCTAATATTTTAACATTTGATTTGGTGGTAGTAGATCTTTTTTTTTTATTTGAAAATTTATTTACAAACCCTTACGGATTATAACATTCATTTTACATAAAATAATATATACATTTTTCATTTATACTCTGTTGTTCAAAATAATATTTTTTACATCTTTTGTAAAGTTTGTCTGAGTCTTTTGTTTAGTTTTGTCTGGTAGTTTATTGTATAATTTCAGTCCCTGGTTCATTAGTCTTGATTGTCCTTGTCTTGTTTTAGAAAGTTGCATATGGTATTTGTCTGATATTCTCGTATTATGTCCATGTTGACTACAATTTTTTATTAGTTTTAGTTCTTCGTCTACAATTACATTAGTGGCTAATTTATGGAAAAATTTTAATGATTCTAGTTGAAAGAGTTCAGTTATATTTAATTGCTTAGTTTGTTTAAAAAGTTCTCTAGTTGCAGTTAAATAGGGAAGGTCATATGCTAACTTTAATATTTTATTTTGTTGTCTTTGTATCTGATATCCTGCTCCCCATAATAGTTGCGTATAACATATTTTAGTTTTTACATAGGCTTCATACATTAGAATTTTTTCCGTTTATGGAACAAAGTTTTTGATTTTTAAAAAAAGACTCGATAGACTTTTGATCATGAAGCCGTGAGAACAAATACCATCTTAAAAAAATATTATACGTCATTATAAGTGTAATAATTAACTCTTTATCCTTTAAAAAAAATCTCCATTACCATCAATTGAACACAACTAAATTCGGATTTTAAAATTTTAAATTATGATTATAATCCCATAAAGATGCCTTTGTTCGCCACCAAAGAGCAGTGGTCGATGCGTTTAATTGACGTAAACAAAGTCCCTTGTTCAATTATAATATGTAATATATTTCATACCAATAAGAAAATGACTTATGCATCGCTAATGATAAAACATGTTAATTTATCAAGTACGTTGATTTTAAGTCACTGCTAAATTTATTACTCGCTGATTTTTTGGATAATGACCCTTCTTCATCCGACGTGACGTTTCGGCCATTATTACAGTGGCCATCTGCACAATGAAGATGGCACCTGTACCAAACATCAGAACATTGAAACATCGGCGTCGAAAGAAAACAATAAAAATGTTTTTTTAGTTACACGTAATATATAAAAATACCCTACATGACACGTTTTTTTTCCGTACACCAGAAACATTTTTTTTTAAATGAATGTTTTAAAGTACACAGAAGCTCTTTGTTTCAAGTTCGGACTAACTAGGAATTTCCTGTGTTTAGGCAGAAGCTTGTTTTGTTACATGTGTTTTGAATGATCTCAAACAATTAAAACTAATAACCCTAACAAAAATTAAAAAATGAAACAAAAATGTAAAGTACAAAATTGAAACATATTTATGAATAATAAAAAAATAAATTAATAAATAATAAAAATTAAATCGGCATTAACAAATAAATACACCTATATAAACATAATTATGAATGCTTGTATTCTGTCGTGAAATTACTGTAGCTGGCTCCTGTTTTTGACATCCAAGATTAAACCAATTATCAATTTAATCAATTAATAAATTCTACTACTAAATCAATTAATATAATAATAATTACGTATACCAACCAATTTTAGAACACAACAGTTCTTTTGTCTAGAGTCTAGACATAACTGGTCGGCATAATTATTCACATACTCGTAAATACATTTATTTGATATAAGTCTTAAATCAAAAAGTCATGTGTGATAACGGATTTCTGACAAAAAATTTCAGATTACCCTGAATCGTTTTATCGTGAGCGTTTTACATGATTTTGTTCCAGGATGTTATTAATTAATCAAAAATATGTTATTTTTATATTATCACGTTTTCAATATACAACATTGTTTTTGTCACATATATTCATAATAAACACTATGTTATTTTCTTCCTCGATTATTTATCGTGCATACTTGTGTATTTGGTGAATTTGTCACTGCAAGAATATTTCCTGGTATTCGGTGACCCGCTATCATTAGTAAACACAGTTCCGAGGTCGCTGATGACGCTAACCTAGCTTTATATTGCTTGTTATATTAATTGCGTTCTACCTGATACAAATTGTTTTAACATAAAATTAAATACCTTTTGTGATTAGACATTAAAGATAATTTTCATCGCGGTACTTTACCTGTACTACAAACATAATAGATATTTTCCGACATTAAAAAATATGCATTCACACCTATGTGCCCATATTGTTTTGGTTCATTTATTGATATGAGAAAAAATAATACATGGAAATAAATGTATTTTTTTCTTTCTCAGTTACTATAACAAAAGTTATCAGTTATCAAAAAATAATTATTAGATAGCCGTGTCAATTTATAATGAAGGTATGTATGTGATATTTTTGTAATGTTTATTTTAGATAATTTTATGACAGTTTTCTTCTAGTTTTATTTATTTTTTTGGAAAATAATAAAAACCAAGATCAGGGACACGTTTGTGGGGTATGGGGGGAATTAAACAATGGAGGGGTGGGGACTTTGGACTTTCTACGTCCCAAGGAACACTTCAGCCAAAAATCAAGACTATAGTATTTTTTTAGGTTTGACCTAAAATATGCATAAATCGCCTGGGCTATTATCCTTTTGCGCATAGACACTTCTATGTTTAAAACGCACTTCTTACTTAATTTAATTTTGTTAATTTATTTATCTCTTTCCCGTGTGCCTTTCCGGCGTAGTGCATAGTTACAGGTAACACATAAGCCGTGGGATCCAACTAATAATAGATATACCAGGTGCGTGTAAAAAATATTTTAAAGAAGCATCCCGCATACAATACCTTGTGTTGTCTTTTTTTCCCATCAGTAGAATATTCGCAGGCGAAAATGTAAAATTCCATGTAATTCTTATTCACCAGTGTTGCTCAACGTGGATAGTGGATTTCCCAGTCTGGGACAATTGAAATGTTTCGCCGGGCAATCTGGTCGCATTATCTTTATTTTATATTTAAAAATCTCGACTTAAACAGGAAAAAATACGTTTTCTTTTTCCCTTTTTCTTTTTATTATACTTTATTTATCTGACTCATTGACACAATTTTATATGAACAATGAATAGTAACGTACGACGTTGACGACCAAGAAAGACGTGGCATGATCAGATGAATCAAAATCTCAAGTCTGGTCATGTCGAAAGAAGACACAACCGAAGGGCATAGATGATAAAATGTATGAATGTGGAAGAAGCTAGGAACGTATGTCAGTATAGACATGTGTGGCGCTCCATCTTCTCCGCCTACCAGCAATATTTCTATATCAGCTTCTCAGCAATATTTTTTTCTAGTATTTTTTTGCTAAATGTGAGTTATGTCTTTGAAATTTTTTAAATCGCTCGTTTGGGGCATGTCGAAATAAATGTTGAGAAATAATGATCTTCACTATTCACTATGTTTTTAACAACTGCAACTGTTCGAATACAACATGTTCTTGGAATTGCCTCAAAATGAAATAGTCTTAGATTGTTTTGATCCCTTTACGTTATTTCATGTTTTTTTATCATCGTGGGATGCTGTGTCCATCAGAAAAAAGGTGAACACGTCCTACCTGACCGACACAAAACCAGTCTTCTCGATCCCTTTCTTGTCAAATCTGTCAGAATATCAGGTAAATTATAATCATCTTAGTCGTAGTCGTAAGGGACGGCGCGGCGTATCTCGGTATTGCCCATAAACTACGCATTCTCCTTATAATGACCGATGTAAAACGTGCGTGGAATTCACAATAGAAGCAAGACGCAAGAATATGTGATTATTTTTAACTGTTTTCGCTGTCAACATCATCATTTTAAAATGAGGTATTTTGACACAAAGCCTATAGCAAGGAGCACAAGGTTGACTCAAATATCCTTGATATTTACAAGAAATAATTAATTTACATATCTTGCCCTCGTGTAAATATAATCAAAATACCCTGCAAATGCCCATACTCTATATATATATACACGTATGCACTGCTAGGGCTGCGACGCACGCGGAGTCTTCGTGTTTAGATTAGATTTAGAATAAATTTATTTATTTATGACAAAATACAAGGGATTTAAACTTTTTATATTACATAACATTACATTATTTGTACGAAATATTCCCAATCGGCAAAAGTGCTGGTACGGGGGATATTATATATTATAACACAATTATAGACCTTTTAAATTTATTCAAAATTGTAAAAGCAATATGGGATTGCCCTGAACTGCTATCTCTCATGAACTTCGGGGTGCCTGGAAGAATGACTAGACAGGTGCCACCGTTTTGTAGCAACAATTCACGGACAGTGTATACTTGTAATGCCGTATTGAACAGACTTCATGAACTCGGCAATAGTTATTCCCACGTATCGGATATATTGAGTATAGGGTATTGTTCCTATAGAACAAATCTTTTGAACTTTTTTAAAGATGGTGAATGGCAATTATTTTTATTTATTTGTACATTTCATAATATATACATTTTTTCGTTCACTTTGCCCAGCTGCATGAATCAGTACTTACAATATTCTTTTATATTACTTTAAAATACTTTATTATTTAATTAGTTTTTTTCATTTATTCTTAAATTGTTTAAACTTTCTACTGAATATGTTGTATAATTATTAGGTTATTTTTTTTATATAAATCGTTGGTAAAGGGATATTTATGTTTATTTTTTGGAATACTAAGCTAAATATGTTAGCATTATAAATTTTTGTAAAAGGCAGATTGCCGTTCACGTTAATAAAATAATATAAATAAAATAGTTTTAATAAAAAGTCGATAAAAAAACATAACATATCACTCGTCAAACGGGCTGTAGGAACTGTTTTATTTGGGTGTTTTTTAAGTAGGTATGCGTTTTTAATATTTTTTAGGTCATTAGAAATTGAATTGTAAAATTGATTGCTGTATACACAAAACTGTTTCTTTTTCTGTTAGTCCTAGGTTGTTCGCAAGTTAAATTATTTGACGCTCTTGTATTTATTTTATGTATATTTTAGTTAAAATTGAATTTGATATTTGTATTTATTTTATTATTTTCCATCTTAAATATCACCTTTACCTTTTCTGTGTAAATTAATTAATTTAAATTGAGCATTTTTGTTATTCTATATAAATCTGTGGTTCTAGTATATATATTAAAATTAATTCTTACTTTAAATGGTGCATATCCTGGCTACGGGTTAACATCCTATATCTCTGGATCAGACGAAGTCAATTGTAAACAATAATTATAATATGACTTGTCAAGAATTAAAAAAAACCCGCTCCAGAAAAGTTGTTAAAAAATCAGATACAAATAAAAAATAAGGTTTTTAAAATCAAACTGATCCTAGCAACACTGTTTTAGCTGTATTATATTTGAATAAAGAATACTTTTTCGGTTTATGTTTGGTAAATAAACGAGCCTGACGTTTTTAAAGAGTGGCAGCCCTATGTACTGCAAAACGGTGCGAAACAATTAATGATAATAATACAATACTGAATCGATTTGTAATTGTTTTTACTTACATGATTAATAAAGCGTATGACTTGAACTTGACTATGAAGCGTATTATATTTTTTATTATTATTCAATTAGAGTTTTTTTATTCAATTAGAGATATGTATAATTTTCAAACTGAAAACGACACAAAATACTACCCATTCCAAATATTTACTTATAAAATGTAAACAGTAATAATAACAAGAAAGAACTTGGGAAATTAAAAACAAAAAATGTATACATAAATTAGGGATATCACATGTGGTGCCCCACAGGGGTTATCTCTCGACCCACCGCTTTTTCCAATTTACATTCAGGACCTACCATGTCGGCGATTCAGAATTCAAATACTTTTAATATTACTTTATTATATGTATATCCACCCTGCTTACCTACAAGTCTTTATTTTTCATGATTATTATGTTTTGTATATCTGTCGATTTTATTTAGATATACGTTTGGAGAATTCCTTAATAATTTTCATCTAAATCTTTTATTTTAATGCTTAATATTTATCACTATTCCAGAAGACAAATAGACGAGTGCAATAATTTGTTTTCGTTAATACATTTTAAACATACTTACACGATTAATGTGTTATAATAATAGATAAAACTTACTTGTTCTTAGAATTTTTTCTTAATGAGAAAGTACTTTATGTATTTTTTTATTTGTTAATAGACTATTAAACTGAACCTTTTTAAAAATATTTTGTATCGTATTGAGTGCTATGATTATTAAATGTTTTGCATTTTTTAAATTACTTCACGTATTACGTCTCAAGTTCTCTACCCCTTCTTATTTGAGTTCTGCTGATTCGTCAGTTGACGTACCGTTAGCCGAAAAACTATAACAACTCTCTTATCATTGGTTTATTCGGAAGAACTTGTGACATCATGCAAGGTAGTTCGTTATTATTAAAATCATTTTTAGTATTTTTTTTTACATTATCAAGAAACTTCGCGGTACAATTAAATGCTCTAATTTTAACCGCGCGTAAGAATACATTTTTTCATCAAATTTCCCGTAGGACTGTACCTCTTCATTATTTTTTACTTATGTGTTGGTGTATTATTTTTATGTATTCGTAATAAACATAAAGTGTTTAATAAAATGTTTAAAGACATGGCTGGATTCCACCGCCTAGAGATTAATCAAGATTGACATTTATTGCAATAAGGAAGGAAAAAAATGTTGAAAGAGAATATGGAAGTCTAGTTTGACTTTAATATACTCCAAATTTCAAATCAATAAAAACGGTTTATCGGTAGCAACTATATTGTTTATAAGAAAAACAGTCAAATATTTTGTAACGGCCCTTGTACTGTAACGTAGTTTTAGTATCAATTAAATAAATTAGAAGGTAAGCATTCGTAGGATAATTATATTCGTTGGAAAAATAATTTTTAATGCAGCTACTAAAATACAGAAATGATTATCAGTCATATAATATAATAATATAGGCATAGGTAATTAGGTTATGCATCAGCAATAATTTCAAACCCAATTAAAAAAGCTTGAAAACCACAGTCAAAATTACATTGAAACTTGTATTAGAAGAAATTATTTAAAATACATAATAATGACCTTAAAAAAAGATCTAAATCAAATTTCATAATATATTTTTTGTGAAATAATTACATTTGAGGATTTAAATCTCAGCACGTTGTGTATCTACAAAACGTTTGAAAAATATCGTTTTACTAAGGGTACAAAAATATTTCTTTTTTTTTGTCCTGATCATGTATTTTTGTAAAGTAACAATGCCATAGAAAAACAGTTTTAGACGTAGAAAATATTTTTAAATGTAATAAATTTTTACTTATTTGAATTACCAAAATATTTCAATTTTGAGGTTGTTTCCAACGTGTTATAAATAACACAGTAACTCAGTTCATTATTAGTATAAAAATGTACAAATTTACTACAACACCATAACTTCGTTTGGATTTTTAGTAAATCGTTAATTAATCTGTAAATAATGTTTTTACAGAAGTGGGATATACCAGTAAGAATGGCTTTACCGGTATTTTTATTTGTTCAAATTTAGAACCAGTTTACAACGGAGGACAACTGGAAACATGCACAATGCACACAATTGTCATATAAACAGGAATGCGCAGGTGATACAAAGGTTAAAAGCACTAAAGACTTAATACCTCAATCTCTAACGAAATTCATTACCTTTCTCACCACGTATTAAAGTATCGCATAAATCTACGAACGCACTTTATTCGGGTTTAAGAAGATCCGTTCAAGGAAATCTTGAACTGAGTTATATAGAATCTCTTCTGTGTATTTGTTGATTTCATTATTCACAGTTCATATATTATATCTTCATATTTCATGCATGCATTCAATAATTCATTATCATAATCATCATTCCCTTTCCGTACCTAATGGTGCATGGGGTACTGTAATTGTACACCAATAGCAGCGTATCTTGATAATTTTTGTTACGTGAAGGTAATATGATCAGTCTTACGCTTCAGGTACCAGTCCAGGAACATTATTTTTTTTCAATTTACTTAAATGCAGTTTATTACTCATTGTTTGAAACATAAGTTCTATGAAATATTATTGTGTAAAAACACCTTTATAAATAAATATTTCATGTCAACCATGTCGTGAATCGAACTCGAGACCTCTTGCATGGTAGGCAGACGCGCTGGCCACTATGCCACGAGGCTGACCTGTAATATATAATAATTCTTGTATTAAAACTCTGATATATTGTTTACTTATCCGGTTTAAAAAATCACTCGCATAAAATTAGTTTTTTATCACAATTGCTGTTAAAATTGTTATTTCTGTTTTAGAGAAATAGAAAAAATATAGAAAAATAGTCGATAGGCACAGTAATTCAGCGTTGAAGAAATTAACGATTATTGTATAATGCAACGGAGGTGCTGAGGCGTGACCACAGACCTGTTCTAGTATTTCGATTCTGTCGGGTCCAGTTTATAATTGAGCAAAAAAAGCATTAATACACCTATAATGATAAGGCAAACCAACCGGCTTCCCACATCGCCTTTGTTCAGTCCTTAAACGACCCTTTTACTAAGAGACCGAACTAATTCATAAAGGATCTGAAAGATTTGCTGAATTCATATTCCCTTGCTAATAATATTAACGAATATATTATTGTTTTTTATAAAACTGGTATATTTCAAATAAATGTTATGATTTTTTATGATTAGAAGAAGCTCTACGTGCACAAGTTTATATCTCCGTTTATATAAGTTTATATATATAATTTGTTTATATATCTGACCATTTTCTAGTCACGTTTATACTATTCATACATATTATATATTAATGGCATATTTATTTACTATACACAGTTAATTTAAGAAGAATCACATTGATCTTACCAATTTTGTTATTTCATTCATTTCGTTACAGCTTTATTTCATGTAATTTCTTCGACATGCTTCAGTGATTTGGTGACTATTCCTCAATCTTATCAAGTTCTTTATTTCAATTTTCCCCATCAGATTTACGCATTACAAACACACATATTCCATTGATTAGCAACAAAAAATATTCAAATAATTGTATTATTTCGTCGTTATGCGCTGAGATAATACTTACACCAGATTGATACGTACAGCCAGTTTCTGATATCTAATAAAGCCTGATTATCCCTTATAAGGCAACATCCAAGCTCTAGTTTCTATTCGTATCTCCCGTGAATTTTAATAGAGCGCTTTTTGCTCTGGTTTTTGTTTGCGATTCAATTTAAGCCACTCTGAACAAAATGTGTAACTAGATAGTCGTTATAACATGATGTTTCGTGCCGATGAGAATGAGATCATGCTTTACTAAACTGGACACGGCATTACTGTCATTACTGCTCTGTCAAGCTAAAATAATATGGATCAAGACAGGATAAATAATAGTTGAAAACCAACTGCGAAGGCTTACCTTGGTACTCAATTATTATGAATACGCTTCAAATATACCCGTGTAGTGTTCATACATCTCGCAATGTTTTCAAATAATATGATTGTTTGCCCATAATTATTACAATCAACGGTTTGATTTACATCGATCAAAGATCCAAATAGTACAACCATGTACCTATGAATTACACTAATCTTACAGCGATATGAAACAACACTCTTATTTACAAAGCAGAAAGGGGTGTTTTAGAGTAGGATTATTGCTGAGATTATAAAATGCTTTTATGTCTCGTCGTATTTATATGTTTCATTAATTATATTTCAAAGTAGCTTAAAAATATCAAATAAAAGTATTACAATGCATATATCTAATTAATATTTTGCCAATTTCGAGCCCTTTTGAATTCTTCTATAAAAACAATTTTTAGTGTTTTACTGGATCTTGAAATTTGGGCCTTATTTTCTTAATTTTTCCTACGCAATAAAACAAAAAGGGAAATCTTGGTAAAAGAGGCCTTTAAACTTGAGATAAAGTATCTATGTATTATGCATGTAACAACTATGTATCTTTTAAAAGTACAAATTAATTTAAATGATTAGTCTTTTAAATACTTCAAAAATAATGCTTCGGTTTTAATTAGAAATTTCCATTCATCGTATCGAAACATCTACGAAAACTATGATTGTGATTTTTCTAACAAATATTTGTAATAGATAATTACTCGAGCTGATAAACTAAATTCACGAGACCTCAAACTTTCTCTACAACTCGAAACTCGCAACTGTACCGCCTTGTAATAATTTTCTCCGTAGATAATAAATAATAACAAAGTCTAGTACTTATTAATGTAATACATCCGTAATTATTACTCAACTGTTCAGCATAGTTTTCTCTATTGTGTTATTATACGATCGTACATTAATTCGACTGCGCGTGGATTTTTAATCTCTAAAAACAACGGCCGTTTACAATTATTGTGTATCATAGGTAGAAAGGTATTTATTATCTTTACGATCTATGCGTTATTTGGATTGAATCGGTAAAAGGTATTCATAGGAAAATAATATAGTAATAAATATACAAGAGAGTATGGCATTTCGTAACATAACTTATGGTGAAAATTCATCATCATTAAACACTAATTCGCACCTGATGGTGCATACGGCATTGCATTGGAAAAAGTACATGTAGTGTATCTCGATCATATGTTACGGGAAGATAAGGTGATCAGTCTTACACTACAGGCGCCAATCTGGGGACAGTGAAATATCGCAGGGTAAAACCACCTTATTCACAAATATTTTATGTTGACCCTCCCTGAAATCAAACCCGGGACCTCAAACCGCCACCTCTCGAGGCGGGCTTTTCTCTACTTGATATCCGATTTTGGAATGTTTACCTGAAAGTAGCCATCGAGTCGAAAACACACACGAAATTTCTGATTCTAATTCGAATCTGATTCTATTTCACACACAGAGCTGCATTTTCCATCCGCCCGAACACTGACTATTTGTAAATTAATTGTTTTTATAAATTAAAGTAGATGCTTACATAAATAATGAACGACTAACTGAAATTGAACATGTTAAATACTTAGGACTAACAATAGACAGACAATTGACATGGACAAGCATATCAACAATTGAATTAGCAAAGTGGCGACATTATCGAGTCTTTTTTTTTAAATAAAAAACTATGTTCCAAAAACGGAAAAATTCTAATGTACGTAGCCTACGTAAAAACTAAAATATGTTATATGCAACTACTATGGAGAACAAAAAATCAAAATGACATAAACAGACTACGAAGACAGCAAAATAAAATATTAAAGTTAGTATATAACCTTCCCTATCTAGCAGCAACTAAAGAACTTTTTAAACAAACTAAACAATTAAATGTAACGGAACTCTTTAAACTAGAATCCCTAAAATTTATTCATAAATTAGCCACTGATCTAATTGTAGACGAAGAATTAAAACTTGAAAAAAACTGTATTAAACATGAACACAATACGAGAATATCAGTAAAATATCATGTACAACCTTCTAAATCGAGACTAATAAACCATGGACTGAAATTATACAATAAACTACCAGAGAAAACTAAACAAAAGACTCAGACAACCTTTACAAAAGATGTTAAAAATATTATTATTAACAGTAGAATGTGAATTTTAAAAGTAAAAATATTTTGTTAGTAAGGGTTTATCAATAAAAAATTTAAAATAAAAAAAGGTTTTAGTATATAAATTAATATTAATATAAATCTCCACCGACAAGCCATGGAAAGCGAAATTAAAAGTTTTGATTGATCTGATTTCTGAGTATTCATTGGTCATCTTTGTCCATAATGTCCATAGTACCAACATTATCTCATTTACAAATACTTAATTAACAAATCGTCTTTCTGCATTTTTTTGTGTCTTACAGTTACAGTAGTGTGCAGGCGCGCCCTCGTAACAAATCATATTATTTTAATTACCTGTATTTAATGATTAGGTATTTTTAAAATAACATCGATTTATTATGATTCATACCTAGTAGTTAAAACTTTTGTTTTAATGTCATTTGTTAGACCATGAAATAATTTAATTTGATTGCAAATTAGCTATTCCACTTTTCTGGCAAACGGCTTATATTATTTGTAATGTAATGTTCTATCGCATTCACTGTACTACGTCATTCTTTTCATTTTCATGTTCGAGGTGATGTGTTCAATACGAGGCAGACTTGCCTCCGCTTAATTTCCTTCTTTAGGATTTTTACCTGAGAGGAGCCATCGAGTCGAAATCACTCGTTCAGGGTTCTGGTTATATTTCACACACTTAACTGTATTATCCTTCCGGCTGGACACATAATAATGTTATGCACAACTAATTTATAAGATAAAAAGACCAACAAAGATACACAATAACATGCCTTTTAAAATACTGTTTCGTATAATTACTTAAATAAGATATTCAAAATAATTTCAATTTCAATGCAGGAACGGTGTATCTAATTTATCGCGTACCTATACTGTATTTCGAATAAAACAATTTTACTTCATATAATTGTTTTTCTTTTTTACTACCTCTCTTTCAAAACCTCAATCTGCTTTGGTTGGAGTTTGTTGCTTTGTGTAGTTTAACGAAGCCAATCTTAATTCCAGATAAGAATTGTATGCAAATCGCGACCCAACACCGCAATTGTTCAATAGGTAGTCAGTTCATTTTGTACGTGATTTCATAGGTTTACGTTTCTCAATTTCGTGAGCGAATTGCAAACCAACCGCAATTCCTTGTTTATTTTTAATTACTTTAAATAATTTACTTTGTCATATCACGTCATCATAAGACTGATCTAATGAATTATGACACGGTCCTCACACACAAACAATATACTCAATAAATGTTTATATGTATACCTATACCACTTACCGATTTTTCTGTGTCTACCGGTTTCCACCGTCTCTTCGTTAGGACACTAATTATACTGACACGTAATTCTTCCTATATACCATCACCATCTCCAATTTGAAACCATCGAGCTGATGAAACACCGACGTGCATTGACTATAACACCGAACAGATAATTCAGTTCGAATAATAACTAAAGTTTTTTTAAACAATTCTCGATCCGGAGCGAAATGAGTTCTTAAATGTTTACAATAAGACCATTATTGGAAATTTTAATAGCTACTTTTTTTTAAATGTCAATCTTCGATTAATAATACGTTATAGTTGTACGAATTATCATCATCATACCCTTGTCCGCACTAGCTGGTGCATAGAGCTCTTCATAAGAAAACCAAACGCAGCGTATCTCGATCATCTGTTACATAAAGGCAAGGTTATCAGTGAAACAGTGCAGCATCGAACCGGGACTTCAAGCATGGTAGGCAAACGCGCCGACCACGACACTACGAGATTGACTTGCCCTCACCTGATTTCCTATTTCAGGATTTTTACCTGAGAGCAGCCACCCTGTCTAAAACACTCATATAAGGAACTGTCAGCCTGGACACAGATAAAGATGATATACAATAGATTTAAACGAGCTTTTTAGGTATTTAGTAATATTGTTTATAATGAAAGACTGTTATTGAACTATTTTACCATAACGAGAACGGTTTTTACTAAACTCAAGATCTCACGTTCTGTTTATGTAAGTACTTGTATAATATATGAATCACGTGTTTCTTATAATATTTCAATGCTTATAAACTCGCGTAAAAATTCACACATAGCAGGGCTGCGATTACAAACGTACGCTTCATCGGTACACATCGAGACAATATAAAGTAAAATCGATATTTATTTACTAAAATTTGCCTTTCGCGTGACAAGAAATAAGTATTTTTTCCATCTGCCAGTCTGTAGCACTAACTATGCACAACATTTTTTCCTCTATCGTTCTTGCTCTAACTGTAATGCTTTTTTTTCATGTATAGATACATTTTACATGCCCCTTAATTTATTTTTAAATAAATTAAGATTCCTTCTTTCTGGCTGCGATACGATCCCACTTACTATTTAATGATGCTCACACTTACACACACCTAAACACTTACTCCTACACTAATACACATAAACACACATATACACTTACTCTTATACAAATACAAAAAAAAACACCCTTTTGTTGTAACACAATTTAATAATATGTATGATTCTTATTTAGAAACTTTACTGGTCTGTTTTTAAACTGTATTATTGTCGACTCTTTTCTTTAAAATAAATAAATAAAGTATGTGTATTTGTATGAAAATTTAAAGTGTCTTTGTCGGTAACCTATAATGCAACATGTTTAAAAAAATACGCATATTCTGCTTTTCATACAGAAAACTTAATTTTACTTAGTAGATTAAATTGAAGATAAATGTCAACTTCCCACCGTAATACGAGCCCAAGTAATCATTCATTCAAATATAATATTGTTTTTTTTCTGATAAAATAATAAATAAATTATGTGCGCTTTATAATGTTTCAATATATACTTATATGTATATTGGCGAAGTGTAAAACACGTAAGAAACAAAGCGTAAAACCTTTTTTACCCTTCGCTAAATAGAATTTTAATAAAAAAGAAAAGCACAATAGTTAGTCTCTTTTTTTGGAGAGTTACAGTGATAACATTTACTAGATATGTAAAAGTAGATATGTATAGAATTTTTTAAAACATGTACCTTTTATGAAATTTATTAATAAAAAAATAAATAAATACAGCGGAGACGTGTACAACACAAGTTGTTATGGGTTATTTTTCTCAACATTACTTAAATTCAAAAGAATAATCAATATTTTAACTGTAGCTAGTTCTCAGTACATAATATGTATACTACGCTAACATACTAACAGAGATAAAGAACATTTAAAAGAAGGTAATATAGAAGTCTAGGCATCTACAGGGCTTTTAACCTGTCATTGGCTGGTTTGAGTGGCCACTTTACACACTGTGTAACATTCACCATTCTGCCCAATGAACTTCTATATTCCTTCAATTCTATCTGTTGATGTTTGTGAAATTAAAGAGCTGAAACTTTTATTCATGTGTATTATATTAAAAATTAAATTTTGCGTTTGGCGTTGCCTAGTATGTAGGTGAAATAATTCAATTAGATGAACCTCACCCGCGTAAATAAAGATTTCAACTCTTTAAATTCACAAACTTCAACAGATAGAATTGAAGAAATATTAATGTTTAAATATGGGCAGAATGGTGCATGTTACACAGTGTGTAAAGTGGCCATTTAAACCAGCCAATGACAGGTTATAAGCCCTGTGGATGCCTAGACTTCTATATTACCTTCTCTAAAATGTTCTTCATCTCTGTCGTAATATGTTAATATAAACAGCTCCCCAGGGAGTTGAATCCGGTCCTTGTCTACAAAAATTTGGACAAATTCAAAACATCGTTTACTACGCAACTACAGTGGGTTTCCATATTATTAGACTAAAAAATCAAAACATCTCAATACAATAGAATTTTTGTGAGAATATTATAAAACATATTTAAAAACAGTATCAAAATAAAACAGTTAGTTATTTATGATTATTAAGTATTTTTACTCTTTTCTAGTCTTATTCATTGAAGTTTATATTTATATATTTTGCCTATTCCAGACATTTCTTGTTTATTGTGGAAGTTATGCTAAGTTTTCTTGCGGGGCGATGAAAATTTGACCGGAATTCTTGACCGGAATCTCTGCACTGAACGTTGCAAATTCTTAATTCGCTGTTTCTTCGCCTGTTTGGCTTATAAATTTACAGAATGCTTTATGTTTTGCAAATATATATCTTTCATTTTTCAATTAGTTCTGGGTATTATGACCCGTTTCCTGTCACAAGCTCCTTTACGAGCATGTTTTTTAGGTACGCTTAAATCCATCACTCTTTTAACTGTACTATGAGAAATTTGAAGAATCTCTGTGATTTTAAACTTATTTATCTCAGTATTATTCAATATCAGCAGTTCTCCCCATAGCTAAACAATATACGTACTAAAAGGTATGGTTACATAATAACTGAATAAAAATATATCATCTTTGCTTATTATCATAATAATTTGCAAAAACGTGTATATTGAGATATACACACCCTTCAGGACAAAAAAAATATATTAAAGTCACAAAAATGTAATCAAAATGAAATATTTTTACGAGTAATTTGTTTGTAAGAAAATACTGTGTAATAATGCCATAAAAGATCGAAAAGTAGGCAGAAGCAGTGTTGCCATTGATTTACTGAGTGATGTCAAAATGAAAAAAATCTTTTGGGAAAAGTTTTTTAAATTATTCCATCAGAACTAATAATATGGCAAGCCACTGTATGAACGCAAAACCTTTCACTTGCATTTATTTCATACTCGGATAGAAAATCTCAAATATGCAGGAGATTTCACAGTAAGCGGAGTCAAAGAATAGAAAACGAATAACAACCGATATTCCTGGAAGTAAGCGGCTATTTTGCAATACACAATGCATTTCAGGTCGATCATTCAGTAAAGAAATATACCGTGACGCGACGCCCTGTGCCGCGCCGCAAGAAAAGGGAGCTTATTGTAAACAATATTTCATTCATTTAAGCCATGTCGGTAGGTACTGCCGTACAGTATAATGCAACTTGCAATATATGACGTAACGCTATTTCTTAACACTCGTGCCAACCTTGTCGCTTTAACAAACTAGAATTTTAAAATCGGAATACATTTCGGCGGGACTATCGAATCGATATAAATTGACATTTGAAACATGGCTGCCTTGAAAGGCGTTATAATGAACATTATTATTCGCTGATTGACAATCGAGCTGAACAGGTTGGGTTTGATTTAATTAACATAACTGATTATACAGTGACCAGGGTGGGTTACAGAATATTACATAAAAATATTAAAGGTCATCGGGAAACGAATCGATGAAGAGAAGATAGAGTTCTTGTTACTCGATCGCGACCTTCAGATAACTTTAGTAAGTATGCATTTTACTTGTCAATTTTTCTCGCTTGAATAATTACCTAAATATCGAGATACAAGTAAAAATATATGCTTGGTAAATATGTTAAATATTTTACTAGTAATTATTTCATTTCTACTGATGTAGATAGCAAATGTTTGAGTAATGGTATATTAGTGATAAAAAATAAAAAGCCTTCATGCTGTTTGAGTTAAACAGCGAGTAGGTTAGTGCTTTGTAAGTACGATGCGTAACGAATTGAAAATTGTTATCCTTGAACATTTTTATGTCCTTTGTCCTTATTTTTTTGTATTTGCACTTACGTGAGTATTGTATTCAATAAACTTCATAACATTTGCAGAACAAAAGCAATAATGGTGTTCATACACTATTGTGATTTCTGTAAAATGTGTTTTATCTCATAACAGCTTAAGTGATATAACGTCTTGAACTCGTGCGCTGTCTGGCAGATGATATTACTGAGAAGCAACTCATAAACTAAAAGGTAGAATATTATCATTTATCAAAATACACCTAAAACTCTAAAACATGCCGTTTTTTCATATCAATTCCATAAATATCAGTTTTGGATATACACCTTACAGCGTGGCCAGACAGTCGAAGTTAAAAACTCTGGTGATAGAACATGAAGGTGAACAAAAAAAATGTTCACTGTTTTACAAATATTTTTTTTTTACTGTTTTCCCTAATAAAAAAATAGTACATAAAAACTAAGTAACTTTTTTATTGAACTTTTTAAAATGTTCATTGAGGATTAAATACATTGATAAATAAAAATAATGAGATATATTATATTATCGGAAGTATTCTTTATTTATTCATTAATCATTGTGTGTTAAACACCGCTTGGTATTTTAAAAACTTTTAAGCCGAGTTTAACTCTAAGTAATCAATTCTGTCAGCCTCGTGGTGTGGTGGTCAGCGCATTTGCCTACCATGCGAGAGTTCTCGGGTTCGATTCCCGACATGGTTGACATGAAATATTTATTTAAAAATGTGTTTTTACACTGTAATTTTTCATAGTCCCTGGACTGGTACCTGAAGCGTAAGACTGATCATCTTACCTTCATGTAACAAAAAATATTAAGATACTCTGATATTGGTGTACTTACTAATGCAGTGCCCTAAGCACCATTAGGTGCGGAAAGGGAATGAATAAAATCCATTCGTTCACATTTTATGTTACTTTTAGTTTCAATGTTCTTTATTTTTGTATATTCTGCCTATATTTGACACGAGTGGAATGTAAAAAATATTTTTAAGAGGATAATCTGTTTATTTAAACATTTTCCTTTGTGCTCCGCAGATTTATCTATTTGTAAGTTGATAGTTTGTCGACAAAACGTAGGTACACTCACATTACAATGCGAGGCATTGTTTTACCAGCATATTTTTTTGCTACCGGCTACTGAATGAACATTTTGTTTCGAGTTACGACAACCGCGGAAGCGGACATGCTATCCGCACATCCGCAGGTAGACTTGCCAAGTAGAGAAATTTATTCGTTTTTCAATTAGATTTAGCCATATTATACCTGTCCTGAGAGATGTATTTATTACTACTCGTATCACCATGGCGAACATATTAAACACAGTTATGTGCTGGTGTTTGTGCATCTAATACATCTAACGAGGGGTTCACTTAAACTTCCATCTAATAATTGGTTTTAAATTTATAATAAGGAAGTTCAGTGTCTTTTTTTCTTTTTTTATTTGTTAATGGAATATTAGACTAAGCCAAATTTTTTATTTTTATGTATCGTATTATCAGCGCTATGATTTTTTTAAGCTGTGGATTTCTGAAATAACTCCGCGTGTGACGTCAGAGGTTCTTTTATGACAGTTCTTCCGATTGGTTCGTTTACGGTGACCAAACCGGTTACCGTAAACGAACTTTTATTAAAAAAAAAATTTTCGTACATTTTTAAGAAATTTTGCACTACAATTTAATGCTTTATTTTTTAACGCGCACAAGAAAACATTTTTTGTATCCAATTTTCCGTAGGGCTGAAGTTCCTCATTACAATTATTCACGTTATCACATAGATTAAATTTAAAAAATACGGCTGCCGCAGAACTCCAATAATCCGAATCAACTGGGACCGGAACCCCTATCTAATAATAAAAATTCGGATAATTAGTTTTTTTTTTCGAAAAAATGTCTATTTTAATTAAATACTGAATGTATGTTGAAAATGAAGAATGAACGTTTAATTAATTAAATGAAAAGGCAACACTTTTACATGCTAAGCGTAGTTAAAAGTGCTTTACATTAGTACGGTATGTACGTACCGTACTGTATATGAAAGTCATTGCTTGCTGAAAATCTCGGTCAATGTAAGCTGTTTGACTGTCATCACCCGCTTTCGGGCAGTCAAATCTTTATTTTGCGAATCGCAGTTCGTTTCCGTCTATTTTTTTATCTGAAATGTCGAAAGCGATTCGGACAATCAGCAATTCGGATAGTAGGAGTACGAATAATTGGAGTTCGGATAATTGGAGTTATACTGTAATTTATTTAAAATATAATGTCTTGCCATAAAGGCTTGGCCTGTGCAGGATACCCAAATCAATGTATTATTTCTGTATTTAAGAAATGTATATACGAGTATAATATATCAACATGAAGTCAACTTGGCAGAGCGAAAAGTTACTTTTTTACACATTTGATTGTTCAGAATCCCAAACAATTGATTTTTTTTAGTTTCAATTAAAGTTTATTATGAATGAGGAAGTTCAGTTTATGTTTTATTTGTTAAAAAACTATTAAAGTTAACCAAATTTATTTATTTTTAATTTCTGTGTATGTTTTGTGTTAATATGGAAATATTTTTTATGTATTCCGATGAAAAATATACTGTATTTTCAGTTTTTTTTTTTTTTAATCTGAAAAATGTTAGAAAAACAGTTATTACTAAGACCCGGACGGTTCGTAGGAATGCGGTTTTTTTCTAGTGACTCGTAGTAAATTTATTACAAAATAATATAATTTTTACTATTTTTCATGCTTTAAACGTTTAAGCTTTTTCGCACTTATTAAATACATAAATACAATAAAAACCAATTGCAACATGAGTTATCTGTAACTTATTTCGACGATAGAAATATTTATTTGACATATACGTTTTCGGTCACGGCTGCGCCTCGCAAGTTTTAAAAAAGTAAGGTCATATAATGCATCTCGCTGAAACGGCACACCAAAAAGTGGTTTTTTTTTATCTGTGCAGCGGCATCTCATGCATTTCTCTCGGATTGTCTGGACCCCAGAAGCGATAGTTTTGTTTATTGACATAACCGTCAAAATGAAAATGTGCTTCATCGCTAAAGAATATGTATGTTCCCCATTCGATAATCAGTCGAAATTCTCTCCAACATCTGTTCGGCATTCGATTTTCTTGATTCATAATAATTATCTTGTAACTTCTGCACGATTCGAACGTAGCAGGGGTGGACTTTAATTTCTTCTTTGGAATGGTTTGCAAAGTCGTCCTCGGGATACCCAAAACCGTAGAGCGTTTGCGGATCGAAAGTCGCGGATTTTTGAGTACAGAATCACTGACGCGTTGCACGTTTTCTTCAGTTGATACCGTCGGTCTTGGACCAGGCCCCGGTTGGTTTATTGCTGAAGCTGAAGCTCTAAACCGTGCTACCCAGTTCTCATTTAATTTAGTCGACGGTGTATTTCGAATGCGGTGTATGTTGAAGCGAGCACTAAAGTTACGCCTTGCGGTAATGGGCAAAAAGCTATTATTTATCTCAATAGCGTAAGCACGCTGCTCTGCTGTCCAACGCCCATAGGGCCTGACAAATCCGCTACGCTTACGATATCAAAACACCCTCCGCGTCTCTCCCGCACTTCCCAATCGAACATTATTTAAATCAAAAATCTGCCGCTGGACACCTTGCACCTACTCCTAGTCAAAGATAACATTTAATGGCTCTTTCCAAACGCTTTTAGAGTATATATATATATATATTTTTTAATTCATGCATAAAAACCCATTATGTTCAGAGTGTTTATTTGTTAAACAACGAAATTGCTAGTAATTGGGTACAGTGTTATCCATTTATAATTATACACATGCCTCGATCCACAATGATAATGCATGTAAGAACGTTTATTACTCAATAAGTATTTAACACTAAAATTGGTGCAATTAAATCGTGCATACAACACTTATAGAGGATAATTAACTAACATGATCAAAATCTCACTACTTTCAGGGCTAGGAACGCCTGTCTTTTATTAGGAAAATGATAAAAATATCTAATAACCTACAAAACATATATTTGCTGACTGAATTACGAAGAAATAACTTTCTAACATCTTTGTTTCAGAATCTTCTGAGATGGCGGCTACCCTAGCTTATCCTGAAGTCGCTCCTGACCTGGCCGACTATTGGGCGGAGTATCGGGACTTGGCCACCACCTTCTACGATGAACCACAGCATTATGAAGGTAATTTTTTTTAAACATTTAGAAGTACCTAAAAACCGATTCACGTGAAACATCACCAAACACACAAATCGATTGAGTTGCATTAAACAAATCGTATTATCTTCGACGTGTTACGAAAACACAACACTTGGAATTAATTTACTTAGGAAATGTCGTGTCCTCTTTGCTCTCCATTCTGCACTTCTATAATTCGGCATTATTGTGAAATTCCCAACGTTTCGCAACAGGTGTGCAAAAAAAATAAGCCTATTCAATCTTTGCCAGTATTTTGTAATCGATTTGGGTTTAAAAGTATGCGCGTCATTGCATGCTAAGTGCAACTCTTAATTAGAAATTTCATCCTTGTCCTAAATGTTGTCGTGATTGATAATTTAGTGCTCCACTACACCACAAACTCCTGTCAACTAACTTCCGTAAATTTAAGCGCTTAATTAAGTGTACGACATTCATCGAATGCAATTAAACATCGTTTTTTATTTAGCCTAAATGGCTTTGTGTGGGAATTCGTCTGCAATGTCGCGAGAATCTGACACGTGAATTGAGTTACAGATGTCTGCTAGAATGCTTTTGACCCATGCGATAATTTCCTCGCTATGTAAATGTGAGCTTGTCTCGCGTGGGAATCTCTTGTACTTGATATTGTCCCGGTTCAATGATTTTCCTTGCGTTATTGTTCCCCATCGCGACTTGCCCCCTGTTGCACAATGGACGAAGTCAACGCTCTAGTATCCGGAGAACCGGACTATTGTGCTCTGTGCTCTGTACTCTGTGCTGCTGGTTTCACTTTCGCTTTCATCCAATCATCGTTCTCTATTGACTACTTTAACATCAACTTGACAATCTCGACGTCATCCAATTATTTCTCCTGTTAACCTTGTAAAATAAATACCTACGTTAATTATAGCTTAGGTACATGAAAAAAAAACTGTATTTCATTTTATAGAATCGTTATAACTCTTCAATGCCTAATGCTAATGCGTCGCTATACATATCAAGGGCAACATCTGAAGATTAATATACCTTAAATAGTTTATTGATTATATTAAACTGACCCTATTTTGCAATTAATTGTACTTCCTCGCTCAGTATTAGCTGCTTTATTTTTACCTTTCTGTATTAAGTACGTAAGCACATACTCGTAAATACTTGTGTCTATAATTTACTCTTTTTTATTACCTTTCAATAAATACCGTTTATACTTTCTTCGATACGTATTTTTGGTTGGTTGGGAGAAATTGCTATTTGGCAATAAGCCCGCCAATGTACAATTTACATTATGTACAAAAAGTAAAATAAATAAAAAATTAAAATTGATTTTTTATTTTTTATTTATACACCCGCGTAATGATAATCGAAAGGTGTTTTATCGAAGAGTCGCGTTTCGTCACGCTTTTCATAAGTTAAGCGCGATGTTTGACTTTACGGATTCCTTCATTTTGCAACCTGTTCTTTAATCTAGTCAGCAGTCAATACTTAGTAAACCATCTTACACTAGAACAAGTATCGTGAACATCTACCTCTCATCTAACTTCTCGTAAAACCTGTTTAGTGTTAAATTCCGCGCAATTGAATGAAGCAGCTTGTCCAGACTACCTAAGTATTGTTAGAAAATAAGAAACTCGTCTTTAAAACAGATAATGTTGACCTTATACATTCATTGACTTGAATTGAGATGTGCTTTATAATTTCCCATTAATTAGTAGGTATGTTCGTAAGAGTTATTTTCCTGTACTTTAAATTTGGGGCATTCGTGTTTATAATTTCTGTTAAATATAGGACTTTGAGTCAGGTAATTTTCCTTATTACTGTTGTTACTCATTGCTTGAAGAATCTGGGTGTGTAGGAAAACAAAGCTTATTTCCGCGGATTGAAGATTACTGTCGCGTACTAGTATGAGATCTCCAATGTGTACTCTAACCAAACTTGGCCGATGCATACGAATATAAATAGACTTTTCCCTTTCCGGCCATTTGGGAGGGGAGCTTCTCGCATTTAGGATTCGGCCCCTCGGTTCTTCTTTAAATTATTTTAATTTATTCTGCTAAAACTTATTAAAACCTACACATTCTAAAATAGAAATACGTAAACATTTTTTTATGATTTTTTACCATTTTAAATAGTTTGTTTCTATGAATCTTGTTGTGTTTTTTTTATTATTTAAAATGGGAGTTGCTTATTTTTTCGCATTACTTATTGTTACAACTTATTGAAAAAGGTATGTTCCTTCTTACTACTCTAACTAAAGTGTGAGGATCTGGTGGAATAATCGGCTGTGGCCTATTGTGTGTTACTTTTAAATCCACATGCCTACATAATACCGAGATATTACAATTCGTTACCAAATAAAATTTTGTTTATTTCAGTGACAATAATTGAATATACAAGTTAGTATAACTAATTTATTAAAGTGATAAAAGGTAAAACTTTTTTGTACATCGAAACTGAACAACATATGTTAAAAGAATACATGTTTGTAAAACACATTTATTGTTTACTTTGTTAGGTAAACCATTTGTTTATTTAACAAACTTTAATATTTTACTGCTCCCGAACTTTATTTTCGTGACACCTAAGAATATTATTTTTATTTACGCGCATCAGTTATATCCAAAAATAAAATAAAATTCTATATTTAAGTCCCACGGTTCGTTTCTTAGTTGACTGCCAGACTTCTCAGCACATAGCGGTAGTACCTATGTAATGGTCGCAAAAATATTATATGAGACTATTTCTAACAAATTGAAGTGGAACCAATTTGCCCGCGTGTTCTCTTTATCTGAAGTTAGGTTACTTTTAAACAAGTTCAGTGAGAGATATTCTCTCGAACTCAGTCGAATGTCGGATCAGCTGTAGTGATTTAGATGTATGAAGTCAAATAGTTTTAAAACATGTTATTATATAAACATTAAAAAAAAACCTAATTAAGACTTTACTATAGTATGGATCAATCGTCGTGGAAAAAATGGATTCGTGTGTATTTAATCAGTGTAAATATTAATTTGTTCATAATGGGTGCCTTATGTCCATTGGCTTCACGCAGTAGGTATAAAAATTATACAGAACAATAATTATACATGTATTGAAAAACCCTTATAAAAATACACATGACTCACCTTTTAACCGCATAATAAAATAATCAACTTTATTATATTGTACCTGCTTACCTGTATATTGTGTTTAAATTTAGATTAGTAATGTTATATTTCTGTTAAGGAAAGCAATTAAAGGGTATTTTCTTACATTGTTTCATTTCCGACCATCTTTACAATGTTCGAGTAACCCTTCATTAGCCCAATAGGATTGGAAATTCCCAATAAGTCGTTTACATTGTTCCAGTTGTAATATGTTCTTAGAAAATGGGATCAGCCATGGAAATGTTGTCATGAGTATCCACAATACACTTGTTAATCCAAAGAACGATTCGTAATGTTATGCTTACTTTTATGTTGGCCTATTTAACCGCGTGTAAGACTTTTAACTGTTACAAATAAGACAATTTAGCCAATGAATACCGATTTCCGATTCTAAAATTGAGGGCCGTTTTCAGTTAGTTGGAAAAAATAAACTCGTTAAAAAAAAGCAGTTGCGGTAGAGTAGATTCGAACCTCAAAATTTTGATCCGAAGTCCACGACACAAACACTAGACTGGAATCCATCCCTAAATTAATAAAATATTTTAATGTTCAATCTAAAAAGGGAGAACAAATTCAAGTCTTTTGCAAATGCTAACGTAATTTTTTCAGACATTAAAATAAATAGGAAAATATTTACATTTTGAAATTCTTCTTTTTTCAAAAACAAACCGCACGACGGCGTTTTCCGTGGAGGTGGGCAGAAATGATAGAACGCCTCTCCACCGTATGCTGATCGTGCTTCCTCTACATTCATACATCGTTTCGACAAGTCCATCTTCACATATTGTATTTTTGTCATGTTTTTAAATTTTGTTAAGATCCTGTTCTAACTTATTTTATTTACACTTATACTTATTTCGTAAAAGGTGAGATGGATTTTTTGTAGATATTTTAAATCCCTGCGTGTGTACGTTTTTGAATGAGCAATTGAATTTGATATCATTCTTTTTTTAGTAATTCATAAAAAATATTTATATAAATTACTTACATTTCAATTAGAATTTTTTGGTACGTAGTTACTTCCTTTTTGGTAAGTATATTAACATCTATGTTTAGAAAAACAAATGTTATTTTTTAGTTATTAGTTATTACATACCTACTCGCACATATTGAAAAAAAACATTACAGGAGAATTTAAAAAAAAAAAGAAAACATTAATGGTTGTAGGTCGTATGTACCTTTTATATAATAACATTTTTATGGCACATAATATATAGCTACGCCCCGCCCCGCCTTGCTTGTGACCAATCAAAGCCTTTTGTTTTTGCCCACCCGAGTGCGTCTCTGGTAAAGTCGGGAAGAGATCGCCAATTTATTTTCCCCATTTGTCTCCCACCTTTCGAGTTAGTGTGAGATAAAGGGCCGGACTCAGTGTTTACTGATTGTGATAGTACTCGTATGTTATACAAAATACTATGTGAAAAAATAGTGAAAAGAAACAAAATACCATGTGAAAAATAAATGTGAAATTTAAGTATCGGTTTAAAGCTAATTACTACTCTTGTGTATTGTGTCTTGTGGTCATGTTAACTGAAATGATACTATCATGCTTCGGCGGACCTTTCAGTAAATATATTTTTGCTACATAACTTTAATATTTGACCATTTTTGTTATCCGTATTATTTAATCAAAATAGCGTGTTATTACATTTATCAAAAATAACTTCATCAGTCCCCTTTCTCTTTTCTCTATAAATAAAAAATTACGTAAGTTTACAGAATATAATATCATTCTATCAAAATCACACATTTAAAAATATGAATTAAATGCATAACGTAAAAACAATCATTTTATAAGTAATTTCAGATTTGAAAAAAGTAATTAAAATTACTTTTTGACCGGTAGATTACGCCCCTTGAAATTTGTTCTAATGATTTAAACACAATAAATTGATTTTTAAGAAAAAAAATAGTTTCCAAACATAAATACGAGCATTTTAAATCACACAAATTATGGGGTATTTTTCTTAAATTCTGGGTTAAATTATGCCTTCAACAACCGTTTAAAAAATAAAATATGTAGTTTAAATAATTTCATTCATATACCTTTTTTTATGGAATTATTTTTTTAAATGTTTTTTTAGGAAGAATAGTTTAGTTGTAAATATTTATTATCTGAGTATTTTTTAGCAAATATTTAATGACGTCGAATGACCGATTTCCTTACTTTTTATCATACACATCATTTTTATCATACTACCTACATACAGCCTTTATAATAATGCTACAAACATTCAGATCACACTTCAATATCGTATTTACATAATACATTATAATCTACACCCTTTTTTTAGCAACTGTTTTATTTTGTCGTTGATTTTAACAACTGGTACATGTTCAAAAAATGTTACCTATTATTATGTACATACGAGTTCATAATACGTAGGTCGAATAAAAAATATGAAAAATTCGTTGATTAGAAACACTTACTACATGTTACAACAGAGATGGATAACATTTTTGAGATAGTAATATGGAAGTCTAGGTATTAACAGGGCTCGTCACTGGCCGGTTTAAGTGGCCATTTACACACTGTGTAACATTTACCATTCTGCCTAGAATTCCATAGTTCAACAACAAACCATCACGCCGTTTCCCCGTAATGGTAGTCAGAGAGGATAGTACGCCATATCACTCTGTCTTTGCATACAGATCTAGCTTTCTCTACATTCATCATGCACGCTCGCTGATTATTCCGACTTTTGACGTGTCTATCTTCAAATATTTTTTTGATTTAGTTATACCATGTCTTTCGCTATCCATTCGCTCTACATATCCAAACCAACGCAGAGCTCCTTTCTTGATTTTGTCGATAATGCTTATTTCAGCCTCAAATAATGTACGGACCTAGACATTTGTGCATCTTATCGTACAAAGTTTTACCACATATTCCCCTGAGAGATCGCATTTTAACAGCATTTGGCCTACTTTCATCCCTGTTTTTCCAAGTCCATACTTCGCTCCCATACATCAGGGTCATCACCAGGACTCCATTATGAACTGCTTATTTTGCGTCTTGCGACAGACATTTATTTCCCGAGGTCGATTTAAGTGCACGGTTCATTCTGTTCCTGGCACTCACCCTCAATTCAATATATTTTTCAGTTATTCCATCCCCAGTAAACAGACTTCCAGATACACTAACTCCTCTCCCTGTTTCAGTATAACCCCGTTCACAGTGATTTCATATTAAGTCATACTTTCATTTCTTACGAAAACCATCACATTCGATTTATCGACATTCATCAGCAAATCGCTTCCCTCGCGTACATCCATAGTTCCTTCCCAAAAATGATCTCCATTTCTGTACATATGGTTTTTCAAACAATATTTGTATAATGTGCGTCTATTTTTTTTTGTTTACATCTTCTGTATTCACTTTACGCGGGTACTGTCTCATTTCTCATTGATGCAGTGGCAGTGTAGATTTACTTTTGTAAAAATAAAGGTTCAGACATTTTAGTAACTTTACGTAATTAAATATATACTCAGTAGATTTTATTTGTGAAGAGAGTGAGTTTTTACAAGTTACAAGAAATCGCGTTTCCATCCAATCCAATTTACAAATCAGGAAGCAGCCACTTCCCTTGCAGGAATGTACGAGTGTGTTAAATATAATGATTTTATATTCAATCTCTAAGTTGATTGCCTTCGAATTACCTCCCAGAGTGGTTTTCGTAATCTATCAAACCTGCCCTGCGATTCTGACCGTATCTTTGTACCGGTAAATATTAATATTATGGTTATCTACCGATCTGTTAGGGAAAGCAGGCGCTAGCGATGCATTTACACATTGTGCGTGTACAGTATTTGTGAATAAGCCCATGGTATGACATCGCACGGCCCACGCATTTTGATCATGATCTCTGTCTCCCTCGAACTCAGGCGCACTTATAAGCGTGAAAGAGACAACTATTGCTTTGTTTCTTGCTAATGATATGGTAAATTAATAAACACAGGTTGTTTCTACGTTCGTCTGAATTTCACTGCGATCCTTAAAAGTAAAAATTTATATCTATTTTTTTTTATAAAATGAAACATTTGCGTTTTTATTATTTACCACAAATATTTCGATTTTTGGCGTCATTTTCAACGAGTTGTAAATAACTCACTATCAGAAAATGGTGGGAATCAAGTTGGGGTAGAGTGGGGTTCGAATCTCGGACCTCTGATCCGTGAGTCCGCAACACTTGCCATGGGACCACAACCTGATATTATAATAATATGTATGCAAGGCATGGGTAAATGCCTTGGGTAAAGGCATGAATAAAATCACTGGCTTATAAATATAATATAATGTCTTATTATATATACACACTCATTTTCAATGTACGGAATGTTGATTTTAAAAAACCTTAAAATTAAATCTTAATCATATATGAACCGTATCAAAAAAAAATCTTTCGGATTAGAAGGTTATGTATATTAAGAAAAAAAAACAGTCAAAAAATTACATATTTATTTATGTTTAAACAAGTATATTTTTTATTTAATATTTTTAATTCGTTATAATACAGTGTAATTAAAATGAATAGCGCAAGTTACACTGGAGAAAATGTATACGCACCATTATTTATAAACTTAAAACAAACTAATATTAAAATAAGACTTGTGGTATGCACTTTAATTACACTGTATTATTTTTATCATGATGAACACAAAATCTTAAATAAAAAATGTATTCGTGTAAAAGTAAATTAATACATTTATTACATTTGCATAACCGATTGTTTTTTTTTTCATATGCACAACTCTCTAATCCAACGAGGATTTCTTTTAAAGGTAGCTCATTTAATTCAATCGTTTTAAAATCGACAGTTGTAGAATTTTAATGCGTTTGCGTGAGTTGTGCAAACGCGCCGGAACTTGTTAATCGATCTATACATACAAGACACGTCATATTTATCCACATTCAGAATCGTACTTTTACTGAAAATAAACTCGCGGGAGACTTTTATGAGCTAAAACAATAAAAGTCAATCTTTTTTATCCAAAACGTTATGTTAAATTGACGATTAAAATGCTAAACATTTAAAAAATAAATAGAAGAAACGCGTGTCGGTGTATTATAATATCGATTATGCACTGCTGCTTAACCTGGTCACTGATAAAAATAATAAAAGTGGCTAAAACAGTGTTTTACTGATTGTTTGTCTATCTACATATTTATTTATTTTTATTAATATAAGCATTCTTAACAAAAATACTATATTCATTATTCCATGTTCCTAACGTAGACAATATAAATATGCAGATAAAAGACGATTATTTAGTCGATCAATGAAAACAATACAACAAAATTTATCACTAGCACACCATGAAGACTTTCAAACAATTTCAAAATACCAAAGTGTTTTACAAAAAATGGCATAGTTCAGTGGTATTTTTCTTATTTGTTGACAGACTACCAAACTAAGCCATAATTTTATTAAATATCGTATATCAGATCATTTTTCAAAGTTTTGTAATTTTGAAATTACTCCGCCTGTGACGTCTTAAGTTCTCTTCGGTGAGTTCTGCTGATTCGCGGGTTGGCTTTCCGTAAACCGTAAATCTATCCCAACACTATCATCGGTTGATTAGCAAGAACTTTCGACGTAGTTCAGTTTTATTCAATTCATTTTTATTATTTTTTTTCGTACATTTTTGAGAAACTTTACCGTAAAATTAAATGCTCTAAGTTTTATCACTTTTAAGAAAATATTTTTATATCCAAAATCCTATAACACTGAACTTCCTCATTCCAGGAAAAATAATAATTAAAAGAACATGGAAAAAAAACTACTGTATTTTTAACCATAACTAAACATTTTTATCATATAAACTTTAATTATTACAATCGCATTTTTTCCCAAGCATGTAACTGCTACAATTATAGTCGTATTCATTATAATTCAGTATCAGTCCCTTCCGAGCACTAGAACTTGTCTCTGTTGGAGAAGAACAGCATTAAAAAACGTAATATTATACTTACGCATTATATGTATTTAAACTGTAATAAATGTACCTTAATTATTTTAGTATGTTAAACTAAATAAATAAATAAAATAAAATGTTATTTAATAATATGCTCCTCTTAATCATCAATCACCTGCCTCCGTGTATTTGACAATAGATAGATGTAAGCAGTAATTTATTTTTCAGTGGCCTATCCATCAATGAGTGCAATTGATGAAGGATTTATCTCAACGAACGTAAATCAAGTTGATTATTATCTAACATGATTTAAAATGGCCTGTAATTGGCTTATTTGTTATTTGTTTTGTTATATAAATATGAGATAATTATAGCTGTTGGTTATCCAAATAAATAAATAAAAACAAATAATCGCTCGTGAGGCTTTTATATTTATTGACTGTATTTATTTGTTTATTTTATTTACAAAGTTGGCTTCGTAGCTAGCATGTTTTTATGCCTTTTTAAAATTAAAGTTAATCAAAAAATGTCGCATCCAAAACGTTATAAAAAATATTTTTTAGTGTAATACGTAAAAAAATGTACGTTAAAAAAAGGGGCTTGTTTTTATCCGTGCATGTGTTTTTAAAAACAAAGTAAAGATGACTAGCCTCTATATAAAAATACAAAAATTGGGGTTTCTATGTTTTTTAAGAAAATGTGTCACTATGCCGTCATAATTTAATATTTTGATTAATTCCAGAGGGCGAGCAGGAGGCCGATTGGCTGGTATCAGCAGGTCTCAGCCAGCTAGCACTTCCATTCCTGGCGGGGCGGGAGGTCCCCGAAGCGGAAGTAGCTAGCGCCCTACGCCGCCTGCCGCGCGCGCAGGCCGCCGCCGCCCGCCGCCGCGTCAAGGACCTCAACAGGACCCTCCGCAAGCAGCGCGCGCGCCGCCCTGACATCAGGGACGTCTTTAGAGACCATGAGGTAAACATTAAATCAAATCAAGTTCGGGTAGAGTGGGGTTCGAACCTCGGACCTCTGATCCGTGCGTCCGCAACGCTAGTCACGGAACCACAACCCAATTATGTAACTGAAGAAAAAATATTTAGGAAAGTGTCGCATCAAAACTGGGCCAATATAAGATTCGCAGAAGACAACGCTGGTGGCCAACAATGAGAATGAAATTAATGAACTCCGTCTTCACTCGATTTCCGGATTTTTAAATGACTAAAAACTGGGGGTTATATGTATATTTTTTAAATACATTCTAGATATCCTAGTTGCTTCTTGGATTTTCGATTTATTTTTCCTCAAAGATTTAGCCAAATTTTGTTTTTCGGTTACTTCAGAAAGTATAAATGATTATTTCAATAATTTAAAGGATTCTCGTGTTCCATTCTGCAACATTTTAAATCACGATGGAATAAACTAATCGATCAATCCTTGAAAAAAAGTCATTCTAAAAATCAAGACAAGTGTTTCTGCGTGGTTTGCAAAGATCAAGTATTTGTGGTTTGTGCCCTTATTTAAACAAAAACTGAATACGTTTTCTATTTTCTTTTGCAAGGCATTTTCGCCTTTTTATGTTTGACCCAGTAAAAGGGATGAGATTATTAGATTTTTTAGTTTACTAATCTAGTAAAAAAAGCTTTGTTTTTCCTCTACAAAACAATTGTATATTTTTTAGTGTACTCTGTCTCCATACACTCCACTACCGGTCCCTATTCACCTCATTGACATTGTATAGTAAATAGGGACAAAGTTCAATATTTTATCAATTTAATATTGTTATCTCTAAATCTTATTTTGTTAAATAATATATAGGGGAATCGTAGACTCAAAAAAGGCATTTAAAAATATGTTCAGTTCAAGGATTTATTTATGGCACTTATAACACTGCAACCAGTTCCCATTCACCCCGGATTACGGAACAAAAAAAACGATATTTTTCTGACTTTTGGATCATTCTTACCTGTTTATATACCTACCCTTACCTACGAAAAATTCCTAAAAGGTCATATCCATTTCTCGGATTAGTATATTATAAGATGTACAAAAATTTGATATGCCGACTTTCATTTTCTTGATGTTTTGGAGTAATATTTTGTATCGACATTCAAAGGGCGGGCACTTACGACTTATCGCTCCTCAGAAACGGAGTAATTAAAAAGTCATTTTCGTCGAAAAACACTTCGGTCTACGGTCAGTCAATCGCTATAAAGTGACATGGCTTTAAGTAGCCGTACTGCGCCTTGTCAATCAGTAACGAACATTCCGAGAGTAAACATAAAATTATCGTTTTTTTCAATATTTTACATATCTGTGTACAAGAAACAAGTGTTGATTTTTTGCAATAAAATGGTTTTAACCCGTGGAAAATTACCACAAGAAATAAAATATCGTGAATTGGTACGTTTTCTATGGTATTTTTTTATCAAAAATATTTTGAGCATATTTGCAGACAAGGCTGGATTTCACTCGCTAGGGAGTTGAAAATTTATTGCAACAAAGAGGGTAAACATTTTTGAGTAAGGATTATGGACATCTAAGCATTTACGGGGTTTATGACCTGCCATTGGCTGTTTTAAGAGGCCAATTTACGCACTATTTAACATTCACCATTCTGCCTACGTTTAAACATCAAAATTTCCTCATCTGTTATGTTTATATTATTTTTAATAATTTTTTAAATTATTTATAACACTTTTAGCGTATCTATCGAATGTATATGGATATGTTACCTAATCGTAAAATCGGCAGTTAAAATTTCATTGATTAAAAGTTTTCCGGCTATTGTAGAAACGTCAAATAAATTTTTAAAATGCTCTGGTTCTTATTTCAATTGTGTATTAATTAAGCTGACGCTTAAATCAAATACACTGTTTCCTTTTGTCGCACCCGAGCATCGGTACTCCAATCGCCGCGTATCTCGGTCATTATTTGTTACAGTCAAGATCACCAGTCTTACGCTTGAGGTGCCAGTCCAGGGATTATGGAAATATGTTGCAGTGTAATTTTTTTTCGAATAAAATTTTATGTCAATCTTCCCGGGAACCGCACTAAGCATTAAGCAGTCTGGAAATAAATATATTTTAAATAGTGTACTTTCTACCGTGTTCTGTAAAATAACCGCTATTTCTGTGTTAAAAAATGGTCTTATTTTTCTTTAAACGCCGCTTTTACAGGCGCCCCACCGCACCGTGGCGCGGTTTAAAAGACGACCAACTGTGAAATTGGCGTCGCGGTCGCGGGTTCGATTCCCCCCAGTTACAAGAAGGAAATCCAAGATTTTTTTTCTTAATTGGTCTAGGTGTTGTGGTGTGTTTTTCATAACTTCCTTCCATATCCTTTCTTTCTCACCTCCTGACAAGCATCTAAGAAGCTTAGCAAATTATTATAAAAAAATTGTCCATGGCGTTTCATAAAAAAAAATGTATATAACCAACTGTATTATATTCTTCCAGAACTCTAGTGGCAGTGAGCCCCGTTCGCGAAGTGCCACCCCTGACTCTCTTGACTCTCTACCAAGTGGAGGATCAGCAAGTCCCCCCACTGAATGGGCTGACCCTGCGCCTATAATGTAAGGATTTTTTTCGTATCACTTTATCTATATAAAATTCGTTGAGAAAGAAATATGCAAGTTCAGGGATTATACAAATTGGCTGATGATTTAATTTGTCATTTTACACACTCCGTAATATTCACTACTCTTCCTACGTTTGTTCTTCCGTATCTTTTAGCTTTAGAAACTTATAAACTTACGAATATAATACGATAGTATAATATGATTCTCTTCCGAAATTCATTAGCGCCATCTGTATTTTTCTTATTATCTAAATTCAAATTAAAAGTGACAGCTAATTTTACGTCTATTTAGTATGGTACAATATGCAATATTATAACTTTGCACCGGGCTCTGGGGTGACCATGATGTACCCAATATATTCTGGAAATATACTCAATATTTATTTATCAACACATACTTTATTCTAATACCCAATGATATATAGGGCACCGCATTTGATTGTTGCGTGTATTATACACAAAGGTTGTTAATGTTCTAAAAGTGAAAACTTATAAAAAATATATAATTACTACCAAAATACGTGTGTTCTTCATGGATGACCATAATTTTAACATTATTTATTTGTATTTTGACACATCGTCACTTTTCTTTTTTGTCCAACCGACCATTTTTAACGAAATTGAGTGAAGTGCACAGGAGTCTGAGAATGCCTTTATTTATAAAATTCAAATGATTTTTTAATATTTTTTATTATTGTTGTAGGGGTTTTTTAAACGAATTTTGTCTTAAGCTGTCGTCATTATTTGTGCCTACTATGTTAAAAAAACTTAAAAGCTCTATTTCTGCAGATTTGTGTTTTGATCTGTTACATAAAAACAAACTAAAGCGACGACATGCCGTGATCGATAACATTGCTTTCATCTCTGTAAATCACTAATAAATATACTACCTAGCGAAAGATCTAGCGCCCCGTTATTTACTGAAAGAAGACGGGAATATACACATTTTTAAATTACTATGAGCATATTTTTCTCCCCTTCCTTGTAAGCAAGTGTCTGGTTCTTTGTATCAATAATAATAGTGCTACTTAAATTTAATTTTAAGGCATTTCTCTTATTTTAATTGTAGGAATCAGTTTTGCAGCAAAAATAGTGGCATGCAAAACAATGTGGATTTTCTCATATAATTTCTAATTAAAAATAAACCTCATATTAATAAAATTACTTAATTAAAATATATTATTCCGGTCTAATGACCGAAATAATAATTTATTGCTGAAGGGAAACATGTTAGTTAAATTATGAAAAAAAATTAAGGCAGAATAATAAGTATTTTTTTTCTAAAACAGTCTGTCGAATAGGCACTGTAATGATTTATTTTTCAAATTATGCATAAAGATACGATTGTTCGGGGATGCAGTTCAGTTTTTTTTATAAGTTCCTGACATCACTAAAAAGAAGCATTAAATATCATAATTTAAAACCTACACAGGTCACAGTGATGTCAGGAGCTTATGAGAAACTGTCACGCACCCCCAAAAAAACATAACATTTTTTTTATCCTCTATTTTTAGTCATACTATCTTTAAATTCTTTTTGGTTTTCTCTTAAATATTTGATTTGTTTTATATTGTTTTTAACTGTTTACGCTATTGTTATGTATTATCTTGTTTTTTCTGATTTATACATTATAAAGATTATATGGCAGACTGGGCACTACTCGCCCAATCGAACTGGAATAAAAATTATTTTTGTTATTATTATATGCATGATTAAAAAAATAATAATTACAGTACTGGACAAACTTTTAAAAAAATCGTTTCAATGTTACGGAAGTTTCTAAGATTTACTAAATTCGAGTATTTGTTATTTTCAGAGATAATTATCCTATTCCAAAGCAGAGTCTGTACAGAACGCCATCTGCTCCCCCGACTTCCTTCACTGATAGTTCTCTCGCCCTCCCTTCCATCAGCCCCCCTCGAAGGGAAGGAGTGGGTCACTCTCCACCAGAACACTATATTCGCGCACACCATCATGAATTGTTCAAGCCATCAGAACTGCACTGGGCTGATGTAGCATCTAATACTGGTAACTTATATTTACAATTGTTTAGGTATACCTGAATTTTCAGTTTATTTTTTAATTATTCAAAATGAAAAATCAGACTCAATCTGCCATTTGACTTTGTTTCTTATTTTTAATAGGTGGACTATTTGTCCCTTTTTTAACGTTATCTAGACATATTTAGGGATGTAGTCACCCTGAATAGTCTAGTATTTAATAATGAATATTTATTTTTATGAAACTGCTTACTAAATAACATTTGTTGTAGATATAATTATTTTGTTTATTAATTATTCTTATTTTGCATAATCGAAAAGCCATGACGCAAAGGGATTTAAGCAAAGAAGATTTTAATTTAATGTATTGTGCTTTTTAGTGAAAATGCTTATTTTTGCACCTATTTTTTTCAGAGGGAATTGAACTTTTGGGTTACCAAAGATTTGGAACTTTCCAAGGGCCAAGATTGGGCAGGGATAGAATACCTACAGCAATTTTAATGCAAGAAAGTCAACCTTATAGGTAGGTGTATTTTTAATCTTGAAAAACTCATTGTTCTTTTTGTATATCTAATTACTAAAATTAAAATTTGTCAGCCTCATGTGTAATTTGCCAACTGGCATGAAATATTTATTTGAAAAGGTGTTTTGGCACTAGAATACTTCATAGACTCCAGAGTCCAGACTGGCACCTAAAAACCTTCATGTAACAAAAATGATCAAGATACGCTGCGATTTGTATACCAATACAGTGCCCTATGCACCATTAGGTTTGAAAGGGAATGATGATGAAAATGAAAATGGTTTTTGTATTATGCCCTTAAATTTCAATACTAAAGCAACATACCTTAACACACATTCTTATATTTATAGGCGAAAACAGTCTCATTCTTCAATTACTCGAGCTCATAGCGTTGCATCGGAAAGATTTGCAAATGATAAGAGTAATCTCTGTAGAGCATCGTCGCAAGAAGTACTAAGTTTCGAACAGAAATTTAAGAAAGACACGGACAATTTTGTGGTGGACGAGGTAAATATAATATATCTTTTACACTTCTTTAAAGAACCTCTTTACAAATTACTGTTCAACTGATATTAATAAATATTTTCACTATCTATAGATGTGGCCTGAAGATGGACTTGGTGTTAATATTGAGGAACTCTCTGAAACACATCTTCGCAAACTCATGCCACTTTTATGGCTTGATCTAACTGCTTTATATGATAGGCATAACTTACCATTCCAAAAGAGAAAACCTTATAAGAAGAAGCGAAAAGAAGGTAATTTACCCAAATATCAAACTCAACTTTCTTAATTTAATGCTACTTATTTTTTAAAGTCAACCATGTGTCTTGTATTCACTGTGTACTTATCTTACTGTTTTTTTTTTTAGAAAATAATGTATTCGGTGTATCATTACTGACCTTGGTTAGGAAGGACCATTTAATGGCAGGAGAAGCGGGAACAGTTGTTCCTAGAATTTACCGACTGCTATTAGATGCACTTACCAACAGAGTTTATGAAGAAGGTATTTTGAGAGTTGCAGGAAATAAACATAAGGTAAATAATCCTTTTTTATAACACAGATCCAATTTTAACATTCTCTAACAAATAGAAAAAAGAAATCAGTTGAACTGATAAAACTACGAATATCATTTTCCTATGAAAATTTTTGATACAATATACTTTTTTTTAATGCTACTTTCAGATTGTAAAAATTAATCAATATTTCTGTGTTTAGATAAAATCACCGAATTGAAAAATAAAATCCATTTTATCTATAAACTGAGCTAATATGTACAGTAGCCGGCATCAAATAAAGGACATCAGGCTTAAGAGACTGCCGGCCTAGTTGGCTTTGTAGAGCCTCGCCTTTGTCATTCATATCAAACTCATACGACAGAAACGACGCTCTACAAAGTCGGCAGTCTTTGTACTTTCTTTACTGCCAGGTACTGCACATTGTATTACAGATATACAAAATATTATATCGCTTTTTCTGCCAACTTATATATTCCAGGTTGAAATCCTCTGTAATGAAATAGAGCGTAATTTTTATACTGAGCCACAAGTGGTAGAAGAAGCCATAGCTGCAGCTGGTTCACATGATGTTGCGGCCACTCTCAAGAGATTCCTTAGAGAACTTCCTCAACCCATTTTAACGACTGAATTAGTGCAGCTGTTTTATCAAACCCATGGTAATTTTTAATTAATCCATTTTCATGTCATTTAACTACTAAAAAATATTAAAAAAGACTTTCTATGACAAATATTTCACATCATATTCCAATTAAGACAACATCTCATTTCATTCAAATTAACTAAAACAAAAATATGTATGCATATACTGAATGTGTACAGCAAAAATCCAATTTCCATTTTGATATTTTATTTACAAGAAAGAAAGCCTATGAAGAGTAGAAAACAATTCTGTAGTTCAAATCCCAACTCTACTCCAACTTTATTTCCATTTTCTAATAGTAAATTATTTATTACTCATTGAAAATGGCCCTAAAAATTAAATATTTGGGTAAATCATAGGAACGCAAATATTTCTTTTTTCATTTAAAAAAAAAAAACTTTTTTATATCTTCCTAACTTGTTCTCTAAATCATTTGAATAAATCCGTAGCACGTGATAACAAAGTAAATTGTTTTACTTCAATTACAAATTCGAAAAAAAAGATATTTATTTATGTTATTTACATTAAAGCCGCCCTTGAGGCATTACATTACAAAACTGGCGTTATAGAAGCTATCCATAATAATAATAATAACATGCATATTTTAGCATTGGATGGTCCAGCACAAGGAAGAGCATTGAACCTTTTAGTACTCCTGATGTCCTTTGAACACAGAGCCACACTACTGGAATTACTTGTACTCATGAATCAAATAAGTCGATGCCAAACGTCCAACAAGATGACAGCACATAATGTGGCTATGATTATTGCACCAACATTATTCCCTCATAGGTAATTTTCATGTTTATGTTTAAAAAAACAATATTCTGCTAATGTTCTGTATGTTAATTATTTTTATAGCTATGAACAAATTAAGCTCTTAGTGCCATAGCACAAGTATATATTTAGATTTTAAAAAATATTTTTTCATGTACAACAATGAACAATTAAAAAAAAAATAACAGATAGAAATACAGGTATCATAATTATTTTTTCTTTTATTGTATTTTACAGCACAAATGCTTTTTTTCAATTTTATTATACTCGTAGATATGTATTGCTTTTTTAATCCATTAGCTCCGACTATGAAGCGGGCATGAAATGATGCATTTTTCATGTACCTTATTATTAATAATTCCATCCATCCATTCAAATTAAAAATTAATCCATCATTCCCTTATTATTATTATATAAGGCAAGATAAGTCTAAAGCTTCAGAATGATTTTTATTAGACTTCTTTCAATATTGGTTTATGATGATTTCAGCTTGGTAATAAGACCGACTGATGGTTTGGAGTGCCAGCTTCAAATGGCAGCGAACAATTGTCGTGTTACTGAAGCCTTGATGAGGCACTGTGATAATCTATGGCTAGTTCCTCCGACGCTCGCTTCACAACTTGACAGAAAATCTAATGTGCGACGGACTAATGGACACTCTGGAAATTTATGATTGCGGAATATTTTATACCCACCTTAAAAGCCATTTGGATATTATACGTGAATGTAAAAATTTATAACCTAAGAATTTATTTCATTTTTGTCAGTGTTACCAATTGGGTTGTATTTAAAATTTACATGACAAACATTAATATTATTAGAACAATCCATAACTGCCATCTAGTGGCCTAAAGTGTTTGTACACGTACATATAAAGGCATTTATTTATATCTTTAACAGCATTTTCATAAATTTGCAGTCTCGTCACCATTGTAGTGGCATTATGTAAAATAATTACAATATAAATTTTTACTCTTACCCATAATCCATAATATCTGTCTTGGGTCTAAATGAGCCAATGTCAGATTTCATTTTTTTCTTGCCAACATTTTGTAGATGTTTAACTATTTCATGTACACTTGCACATGTGGTAATATTCGTTATCAAACATGTCTAACAGTTCAGTATAACGCTTCAAAATGGCAAAAAAAAAACTTCTTGTCGATTTAGAACATTGGCCCTTTTAAATCCAAGCCACAGAAATATCTCAACCTTTGAATTTGTAGTAAGTAAATTGTTAATTTTTAAACATTAAGAAATCTGTTACCCTGACATGTATTTTGTACTAAACCTTAGATTAAAAATAGCAGATATGTACTCATTTACTTAGGTAATAACTTTTGGCATTGTTGGTTTAAAATAAGATTTTCTATCCAAGTGTGAATCTGTTGGCGGAGAATGTAAAACTTGCTGATTCAGTGTGTTAAAACAATACTAGCTGAAAATAGAATACACAAATATATATAATAATTTGGTAGTCAGGTGGCAGAAAGGACCATCTGTATTTTTATGATTTTTTTTTAATTTTCAACAATTTAAAAAAATATTTCAGTAAAAACGTATAAGAAAAAAAACCGCATCATTTAAAACAGTAATTAATTATTGAAAAGTAACAATAAAATATTTTAGTTTGTGGATTTTAAAAGTCTTGAAATTTAGTGTTATTTCAGCTCTCCTAAACATTTTTGAAAATTACAGATAGTCCTTTGTGCCACCTGTGGCCTTATTATGTAACTAATTCATTTAGTATATTCATTTGTATCATATGAGGGAATGAGAATGAAATACAATTTTGATTGCGTTAGATATATTGCATTTGGAACTTACGAAATGAAATTGTGACAGAATAAGCCACCATACTCCTAAATTATATTATTCTATTTACAATGTTAAAACCAACTTTAACATTTTTGATTGATCTATTAGTATAATTATCGGTATTTACTATAATTTGTACATAATTTTCCATATTTAAATTAATTAATCGCTCAACTGTTTAGAGTACATAAGTAATATATATAATTTCATGGACTCCTTATGTTCCATTGCATGTTTCCTTGTAAATATCATAAGATATCGTTATGTTAAATAAGTCGCTTTATAAAATAAGTTACCAACAATGTGATTCACTATCTTATAGACTCACAATACTTTTTAAATTATTTATTATGTGTGTTAGAAAGTGTCGATAAAATATTCCTTGATAATGGAGAGTATGTGTATAGGTCTATGCCTAGTAGCCAAAGCAATATCAAAGAAATAATGTTACGACAAGTAGTTTCTATGTATTTCACTCTGATTTAAAGTTCTCTATAATAGTGTTAGTGATTCTTTCTTTTCTGCAATTATACCGATTACCTTTTAGATTAGTAACTTTCTGGTCAAATCTGCAATTTAATTTCTTTGAGTGAAAAGATTACCACGCGATGCTTTAATTATATTTTATCATCGATGTTCCTTCGAGCATATCCACCCTTTTAATGATTTTCATCTTTTGACATAAAAAATGGACAGTTTTATGTATAGTAAATGGTATGTGGCATATCTTTTAATGATCTTCTTTTCTGTGGCATAATATAGGTACTGCATTTTTATTTATTTCTTGGAACAAACTTTTCTTACTTATTTGCTTGTACAAAAAGAAGACTGATAGTAATGTGAAATATACCATATTATTGTGTATCTTTAGATTTTAAGAATAAATTTATGAAATTAAAGAAACACTCTATTATTTTAAATAATAATCATTTTATAATCTGAATAGTGGAAGCCCTTAAAGCATATTTTTAACATTTTTTTTATCACGGTCAACATTTTCAAATTGCGGTAAAGGCTATTTAAAAAACATAGTTTAAATACAATTAACATGAAAAAAAAAAATTCAATTCATTTTACCTAAAATAACCTAATTTTGCAAAATATGGCTTCACTAGAAGAAATCCATCTGACTGGATAAACATTCAATACAATTTTAAATGATGTATTTTTATTGTTTATCTGGACAATCATCAATTATATGGATGATGTTTCCCTATAAGCCTATGCATAGTATATAATCCTAACAAACACTCAATTTGGCGTTAGCCATTCTTTTGTAATCCATTCAGTCCATCTGAATTTTAATCATATCGCTTTTTAATTTTATAAATCGTAACCTCGCATACTCCAAAAACCTTATTATTTGTACACATGGCTTTCTGTGCGGCTGAAAGTGCATTTTTTTCAAATGATGCGATTTACCTCCACGCTATACAAACATATAAATATAAATTATGTAATGCTATTAAAATCATCTTGTTATCTGGTATTAAATATGTCGTAGGTTTACAAATAGAGGTAAAAAAATATGTCATCATTATCTAAATATATGTATTTTATTTATATTCAAAATTTTGTAATTTAGAACTTCCACTAACAATTGATTTAAACAAGATTTTATTTTTAAAGCCAAAAACTTGATAATGATTCATCATACTATTAATTTATTTTAATTAACTCTTTATTCTTTGAAAGATAAACAAGAGTTTTATTTGAATTGGAGGTGAGTCGAACGCCACATAGCACTACTTTTAAAAACTAATATACCTACCCACATACATTTGATAACTCGTCACAAGGTTTTGCTTTTTACAAAATACAACTGTGGAAAGCGGTTTTTATTCATAAAATAATATTAACGATTTATAAGATAAACTTAGTCATATACTTAAAGGTGCTTACATAAAAAACACGTACATAATATGTATGTATATACATAAACACATATAAAGTTTTTAAACACATAAACCACAATGTTTTTAAGGGTATTTTCGTCTAGTCAATTCTCCTTTTCTTAACTAGCGATCCCAGGAGATCAGAAATATATGGAAGGCTGCTAGTTTGGTCATTAGTTCCTGTGTTACCGGGAGCGAGAGAAAGTGACAAGGCCTGAGCATTCCCAGCTGCCTTGGTTTGGCCTTTCATATTACGATGCTGAGGGAAACTTGGCATCAATTTCGGATCGCAAGCTAAAGAAACATAAACATATTGTAAGGCTGCAAGAAGTCACTACATGATAATTTAGAAAAATGTGAGTTATGTGAGAGAATAAGGTTACTATGAATTACCAAAAAGTCACATAAAATAAATAGTATAACATGCCACTAGCGATGGCATATTTTGTATGCAAATGTTACTAAAATACATCAATAAAATTACAATACATTAAGTATTTTTCTGACATTTCTTGGCAGAACTGCAGCAACTAGTATGAGTTTTATCTCAAAATAATTATGTTATCGAGTACGTGCTCTCATGGTCAGCGCGTTTGCATACCGTGCAAGAGGTCTCTGGTTCAATTCCCGACATGGCCAACATGAAATATTAATTTTAAAAGGTGTTTTTACACTGAAATAGTTTTTAGTCCTTAGACAGCACCTGAACTGTAAGACTGAACCGTAAGACTTAACATCACTTTTATCTAACAAAAATGATCACGATACGCTGCGGTCGGTGTGCCAACAATGGAAAGGGAACGATGATGGTAAAGTGAGTTATTAAAGCAAACCGATGGTATGCACATATAACTACTTTTTTTTTCTAAATTACAAAATGAATATACATCAAAATTATTTTCTTTAAATCAAAAATATTTTTAATATACAGTGTCCCAGAAATCTATGTCAACCCGGTAACGGGTGATAGGCCAAGTCATGGCATTTATCAGAAAAATATTTTTTAAATTTGGTAAAGTACTTTTCAAATTATAAGTAACAAAAAATAATTTGGAAAAACTGACACCCTGTGATGATCTTTCAATTCCTGTGACTACAAATATGAACTTTTCTTAGATTATTTTTTTTCTGAAATGTAACCATGAATAAATTAATAAATTTCTGTAAATTTTAGTTTAAAATTAAAACGTTACTGCCTCAGTTTTTAATAAAATGTTAGATTTTTGCCCAAAATTTAATTCAGAATAATTACATAGCCCAACTTTAACAGACTGTAATGAAAAAAAAAGTACTACGCTATTTTGGCAAGTGACTTTAAAAAATGGCGCGTTTAGTTTGAATTCTAAAATGGTATGACACTTGCTAGAAAACTTCTTAATTGAGGGAAAAAAAAGTTTTTTAATTGAACCTAATTTCATGCCAATTCTGTTTAATTAGATAAAATGTTGGTAATGCAGCCTAGGCTCCTTAAAGTCTACAAGTTACGATTTTTTTTAAATATTTTTCTGACAACTGTCACGACTTGGCCTATCACCCGTTTCCAAGTTGACATTGATTTCTGGGGCACTTGTATAAATTTCAAACAAACAATTCAAACCATCACGCGGTTAGAGCGTCATATCACTATGTCTATGTACATCTTCTTATGCATACCCGCCAATTATTCAGACTTTTTAATAATATACAACGTAATTATTAGATCACACATAAGAATATGTTTATAGGTCCTACTTCAATATTCAAAATAAAAAATTTAAATGTCAAAAATAACAAATTCACTTACGTAGTGGAGCCTCCTTAAAATAGGAACTCTGTAAGCATTCTTCAGCTGTGGCACGCTTATTCGGATCGTACATGAAGAGGAAGTTGAGAAGCCGTAAACCAGCTGCTGATAGCCAAGGGAATTTTTGTTTCAAGTTATTGTACGGCTGCTGCTTCAGGGTGAAATTCTGTAGAGCCGGAAGAGTGCTGAATTCTGGCCAAATGGCATCTGAAGGTGTACCTATATTGGAAACAAATATTATTTTAGAATATAAAATCCAAGTACATAAGTGAACATATGATTGTTTAAATTATATTTAGTGTTAAATTAAAAATACACTATAAAATTTACGAAGAACTAAAAATACTATAAAACACATTTGACTGTTTGATGTTTGTCTTCAAAACTTCAAAACATAAGAGTATATTATCGATTGAATTGGCATTATCTTTGTGGAATAACATGATTAAATGTATGATTAATAAAACACTTTGTTCTTAGACCACTTGAGTTTATTTTAAAGGACTATTAGTTTCGGAAAGCACAGATCCTTCCATCTACAGGAGTTATTATAAACTAAACTTTAGATGGAACGATCTGTTGTTTCCGAAACTAGTAATGCTTTAAAATAAACTCAAGTGGTGGAAGAACAAAGTGTTTTATTAATTACATATTTATTATGTGAATATCTTGCACCTGCATACTATTTTCCAAATATGTCTTCATGTAAACTCAAGTCAAAATCTGAATCTATTACGCAGTTGAAAAATGATCCAGATTTAACCTTTAGCTACATGCTTGATTAATACGCTAGTACACGCGCACGGTACTCCGTACCTTGATTTGATTCAAGCCATTTCTCACTGTTGAGTCGGAATCGGATACATAAAACCATAGTTTGAGTGCGATATACGTAAAAAATGTATGACCAATCTATAAACAGGTGTTTATTAAACCCTGTCACATCCGAAACCACGATGATCAGTATGAGCAAGAAGACATATTGGCCCATTAAAATAATTTTTTAGAATGAACAAAATTTAAAAAAATAAAACATTAAAAAGAGCAAACGGTTGTTTACTTCTTCAGGGGTGAAACGAGGAGGGGGGAGTTTAATACTGCGCCGCGCTCCCCTCACCTTTTCCCTGCAGAAGTAAGCAGCCATTGGTTTTTTTAAATATTTTATTTTTTTTAAATTTCTTTGTTCTAAATATTTTTTTTAATATGCTAATATGTCTTCTTGCCCATACTGATCATCTTGGTTTCGGATGTGACAGGGTTTAAAGAACATCCTGTATATAAAAGGCAATGTTAGTAAGTGTGTCCTCGATAGACCGAATAACTACTGGACTGATTTACGTGCAGTTTTCAGTCAAATGAAGATCTTTGCCATGAGCATATTTATGGCTCTTAAAATCGTTAATTTATTAAGTAGAAAAAAAGTTAGGGGCGTAAATATTTTTTTAATCGTTCACCAGGGCTGCATTTGCCGAGAACGCATGTACAAAAAAATTGGAAAGATGTTATTTTTTTGTGAATAAAAAAAAAGTTTTTGAAAGTTTACAAATGAAATTAGTTTTTTATGGATCCCAATCAGATTAATTCCTTATAATTTCTACCCATTTATTTATTTTTACTGGATTTTTGGTAATACTAAAATTATATTGACTGACATTCAATACATTTTTAAAAACCGCATTCCTAAAAAAAGTGGACCCCTGTTAGTGAGAAAAGCAGAGTTTGACATTTGCAAAAAGAATTCTATATTTGAAAACTAATTATTGAAAGTTTTGGAATTCAACCATAAACAAGTACCTGGATACCTACTTACCAATAAAAAGTTACATTATCTTTTATGTTTATCCGAAAACTTTTACATGCTTTAACGACACAATCAGGCATTTTGGTTTCAAATTAAATGTCAATCTCACGTCAAAACCCGGCTGGCGATTAATGAATGACTAAATACGCATTAGGTATGACTAAGCGATTGGACGATTGACTCCTCACCAAGCAGATCCACTATGAGTTCTAGTTGAGCAATTTCCGAGCGGCCTGGCAAGAGGGGCTTATGGGCGAGGAGTTCTCCGAGGATACAACCAGCTGCCCACATGTCCAGGGCGGGGGTCTGCTGAGAGGCCTGCAGGAGTAACTCAGGAGCGCGGTACCACAATGTTACTACGCGCGGAGTCATTCCCTTGCCTGGGAGGCCTAACCAACGTGCCAAACCAAAATCAGCTGAGAACAAAACATACAGTATAATAAAAAATACATACAAAATTTACAATATCCAGAAGACTCCTGCTGGAATAAAGAAGCAGGCAGATACATTTTCTTTCTTGTTGGATAGTCAAGATTTTGGTACATAGGATGAGAAATGCGAAAACGTATTGTATTATTGAAATTTTCCTTTTTATTTTATGTATTATTTTTATTTAAAATATTATCTCCCTCATCATACCCCTATTCGTAACCTGATGGTGCATAGGGAACTGCATTGGTACACTAAATGCACCGTATATTGATCATCTGTTGCATGAATGTCAGGTGGATCAGCCTTAAGCTTCAGATGCCAGTCCAGGAAAATAAAATATTGTATATTAGAAGCACCTTTTATAGTCAATATTTCATGTCCACCCTCCCAGAAATCGAACCCGGGACCTCAAGCATGGTAGGCGAACACGCCAACCCCTACACTACGAGGCGGACTTACCTCCACTAGATTTTCTTATGATTGCTTACGCACCCATCAAGCCGAAAGCACTCATCCAAGATTCTGGTTCTATTTCAGACACAGATAAATTTCTTCCCTTCTTCATTTATTTTTTTGTTAATTAATGTTTATCTCGCCATCATATTGTATGTACAAATATTACATTAAGGTTCATCTTACCGATCTTCACACATCCTTTATCAGTCAACAGTAAATTGGATACTTTTAGGTCACGATGAACTATATAATTTGCGTGTAAATACTTTAATCCTTTAAGAACTTGTAACATCAAGCATTTGACTTGTGACTCGGTAAACGGTGATGCCATGTTATCCAACAGGGAGGCCAAATCTTGCTCACAATATTCCATTGACAGGAAAATGCTAAAAAAAACAAGTGCCTACATAGGAAAAGCTAAAACATTGCAGGCAAAAATAGCAAAATAAATAAGTAGTTAAAAGAATCTTATGAAGAATATATTTTATACAGAATTGTACCGAAAGGAGCAGTATAGCAAAATAACAGTATATATTATAGCACTTTTTTACCTTTCAAGACTTCTCCCAACTAACACTTCCTTTAACTGCACAATATTTTCATGTCGGCAAGCAAGCAAGACTTGAATTTCACGTAAACCACTTAATGGAAGACCATCCTTTTCAACTTCCATTCTAACCTTCTTCAGAGCGACAATATTTCCATTAATTTTATCCTTGGCACGGTCTGTAATATAAAAAATTAATCATCTACGTTTTTTAAATACAACATTCAGATCAAAATAATAAAAAATAAAAAACTGAAAACTGTGACGGAAAAAAATATTTTTAACATTTGACCTAGCTATCGCTACCAACCATACAGTGGTAAAATTTTTCAAAGTAATAATAGATACATATCACTGATTATATATTACTAGGCATTTGTTGTTTGGAAACATCAGTAAAGGATATTTTAAAATGAATTCGCTACTGGTTTTATTAGTCTTCACAAAAACAGTGATCATGGACAGTTGCGTTTGTTTTTAACCCTCTCAGTTATAAAATTGTAAAGGCCCTAGAATAGTCTTTATTGCCTGTTTTTAGGTCCGGGCCGCACTCTAATTTTAAAATTTAATTGTAAAAAATAAAAATACACACAATATTTATGTACTTACAAACAATTCCATATGTTCCTTCGCCAATTCGATTTAGCTTTTCAAACTCTCCCACAAATCTACATCTGCCAAGCTAAAAAAAAAAACAATTTGAATAAGCTACCGTAAAAATTAAAATAACAGCTAGAAAATCTTATTTGAAGTTATCTTGAATGCAAAAAACAATCCGAAAAGTTTGATTGAATCAGGTTGTGGTCCCCAGACAACACGGACTATACCTTGACTTGATTCCCATTTTCTAATAGATACAACTCATAAAATTTCATCACTAAAATTTCAATTAGGTAAAGTTTATTAAATACAAAAAAAATATTTTCAATATTTTGGCATTAACTCTTTTTTGGCAATATACAAAGTTGGATAATTTATATAGCACCATTTTTGTGAAAATCATCTCGAGCGCTGTACAATAAATAAATATCCCAGCACGTCTTGCAGCTACAGAGTGCATGGACGGCAAGAAATCTAGCCCCCATTTACACATTTCTAAAATTGAGAAAGAAAATTGGTGTATTAATGAAATTTAAAAAAATAAATTATAATAATAAAAAGGAGTAAGATTACAACACGTTTAGCAGCTGCTAAGCATATCCTATAGGATACATACATAGAATTAAGAATAGTCCAGAAACCACATAAGCACATCAAACAGTAGGCGACTCAACTACTCATAAATGAGTAGGTTTACGTTTTGACCCATTAGTTTCTTTGTAGACGTCGCTCAGTACGCAACTCCTGATTTGAATTCAACTATACCGTGTTGTGTCCTTTTAACGTTTAAAAATACTGCTAGGATATTAAAGAAACAGGATGCAATCACATTTCATGTGTAATTTGCAAATGAATGTGTAAATAACAAATGCATTACTTAAAAATAGAATTATTTTTCCATCTGTCAGATTATCGAAGAAACAAAATGGATATTTCGTTAGTGTTGCCAGGGTAGTAAATTTTTTTACCCTACTTTGCTCATCTAATAAAAGAATTAATGAAAATTAGACCTCAGATTAAACAACGCCACGGGGACATTTGAACGACATTATCTTTAAAACAACAATATTATTTAACATAATATTAAAATATCCGTTTTATGTCAAATAAAATTTGTTTTATATTTTAAGTTCAAAGTTCATTAATTCAATTACTCTTATTAAATGACCCTTTACTTATCTACTCTGTTGAGTCAATCAATGTTTCGGGGTGCACAATAAAATTTTAGTGAAATTAACAGATTACTTTTTTTTACTTTACATTTGTGTTAGGTTTTTTTTTTTTCCATCAAGCAACATTACCAGGCGACTTCACGAATGCACGCGGCGAAAGTAAGGCGGAGTGGGGGAATTATTGGACACAGTCCGATGTATTCAAATATGATTCTACGCTCCTTCTGGACTATTCTTAATTCTATGGATACATATCATGATTTCATTTTTTCTCATGAACTAAAACACGAGTAAAATAGAATTTAGTTAAAACTGTTTTACCACATTTATCATTCTTAACTGCATTATTACAATTCATAATAAACTTTGATTGAAACAAAATAAAAAATTAGAATTCCGAAGCCTTATTAACCATCAAATGTGCAAAAAAATGTTTTTTTTTCGTTCTCCCAAAATAAGAGTCTCTTTATATGCGAAACATAAAAATAATTAACTTTGAAAATTTATAAAAATACTAAACTTAACAAAAACAGACACCTGAACTTAAGTGAATTTGGAATTAGATTACTGTTTTATTTTATTCTTCCTCTTTTGTCTCATCTATCTATGCGCGGTATGATTGATAATTCTGAGATTATGATGAGCATTGGTTTGTATGTTCCTGATAATTACCTAAGACAGCGTCAGCATAGATTGTTTCATATTCCGATATTCAGGACCAACCTGCCTATGGTTATGCCTGTTGGAAGGGCTACCGCTATGCTGAACAACATCGCTCTGGATATTGATCTGTTCCATGTATCCGAAGGGGTTTTCCGGAGCAGGATTCTCCTACTACTTTGACATGAGTATCTTTCGTGTATTTTTTTTCTTTTTTATAATATGTACGTATTGAATATATGTTTGTTATGTATATGTTATATTAAAAATAAATTAATTGAATTGAATATATAAAAATTAATGTACGAAAATTTCAAACAATTTACATGCGGTTTTTTTGCTAAATAATTTAATTTATGTGACTAAGGTTTGTAAATAATAATATCTTCAATACGTTTATCAGAAAAAAAGTTAAAAGCAAATATGTGTTTTTCATCGAACTTCCGGGATTGCATTTGACTGAAATGCATATTTCAAAAAATTCGGAGAATGTTGTGTTTATGATTATTAAAAAAGTTTATATTTAATGTTTACATACATCAATTATTTTTAATGGATACTGAATTGATTAATTTCCTTACAATTTCTTTTTAATGGATTTAGTAATGCTTGAATAATTTTAACAGACATTTAATACATTTTTGAAAAACAGATTTTTACACAGAATAATGCTCCACTGTTAGTAAGTAGCGCAGAGTTTGACATTTCCAAAAAGAATTCTTTATTTGAAAATGAATTATTTCATGTTTTGGAATTCAACCATAAACAAGTACCTAGCAGTGGCGAGTGGTGAGTTTTTAAATTGGTAAGCTATGAAAATTCTGATAAAATGTCCATAGCGGTAGTATGGCATATAATAAACAAGTCTATTTTATATTTAATAAATAATTCCTAACAAAAGGCTCCAGCGGCTAATATATTCAGTAAAAATATTTTCTAATGTTGCACAAACATTTGATTTAAAAAATACAATTTAAAAAAACATCATTGCAAAAAAAAAATTGGAACCCCTATTATAACCCCTATTATAACAGACTATTATAACTTGTCTTGAAATAAAACACTATTTTTTAATAAATAATAATAATTAAATAATTTAAAAGTATTCCTTACCGAGTACGATAGTTCACCAAACAAAACATAAATTACGTTTTAAGAATCATTGTTTCATCGACTTTATATCACATAATTATTCACAAATTGACATAAGTTATACATATTATAATTCTTCATATATATTTATTCTTAACACTATACACTAGTAACGTTTTTATCATAACTCTAACTAAATTTTAAAAGTTTAAATTGATACTGAAGAATAACCTACAATATTCAACTGTCATCGTATGCACAAAAACGAATTACAATTAAAAAACAATAAGCGAATCTTTGTTTTTTAAAACCCACTAAAGGATTTATACTATATTATGGATTGAAATATCAATTCGTTTCGATTAAAATATCAAAATATTGATTTATTTCAAAGCAAATTTACTTTCAAACCACCGAAACATAAGTATGCTAAATTACTTACGACATACAAAATATATTCGTTATCTCTTTCTTACACATAACGAGTGCGTATATTGTCACCTCCCTAGACTGTCGTAAGTCAAATTGATGTATTTCAAAGAATACTAGCCCTTATGAAAAAGTATTGAAAGACTAAATTGCATTAATGAAAGCTGCAAGATTTTACTGTAATCGCAAGTGTAATTTTTCGAACGAGATTCTATAGTTTTTGATTAAAGACATATTTGAATTATTGATTTTAAAGGGAGCAGAGTAATCTCGTGTAATCCAGTAGTAATAATTTTGGCCAATAGAGGCGCAACTGGTCGCTGTATGGAATAAAGGAATATGATATAAATTTAATAACCAAAGAAAAGTAATATATTTTTTTGGTGATGTGTTTTTTCCTACAGTATTATAAAACATTACTTACGATGTCAAAAAAATATGGTAAGCTGCATGTAATCGATTATAAGGAGCATTCGCCCCTGGTACCTACATATCAATGAAAAGTATTTTTCCTTTTATTCGGACAGTTTTTGCACGCTTTTACGACACAGTCATTTTTCTTTTATCATTATTTATTTATTGACGGACTTATACAGTGCATTCCAACTATGGTAAACACATTTTCTTTTACTAAATACAGGCACAAATAAAATAAAATGCAACTAAATAAAATTAAAGCTAGGACAAAAAAAAATACCACCTCAAGACAAGATTTGGTTTATCTTAGTTCTTTTTCTATTGGTTTCGAATTAAATCAAGGTTACGTCAAACTCGGCTGGCGGTTAAAATATGACTAAATTCGCATTGAGCATGACTTGAGTGTCATAATTTTAGAATGCTCAGGGTAAAACGCGATCTGACTTTTCTTCATTAACACGTATTCCAGTATTGTCCCCATGGATTATGGCACTAGAGTAGTGATTTTTGCACGATTTTGATTTGAGCACGACGAGGCCTTATTAGCCAATCATATGAGGAGATAAAACAAAAAACTAATCCTTATTACGAATATATAAATAGCTTAAAAAAGTCTAAAAAACGTTTGTTCAACAGGAGGCAAGCCAACGTTCCGGCAGGACAACGTCTGTCGGGTTCGCCAGTATGTTATAAAAATTTAGGTTCTGTATGTTTGAGGCCGCAAATCTCGGAAAGTAATCAATGGATTGACTCAAAAAATTTACAGAACATTACATTTATTTATTTTATTTATAAATACATAAATCTTACAAAAAAAAAACAAAAATAACGTATCCCAAACTCTATGAGGCCAAGGGCCCTGTGTTGAAGAATAGCATTTCTTTACACTTTTTATTCGGAAGTTTCAACGGAAACAGAACATTCTATGCGTATTGAATTAACTCATTATTTGTCATAGTTAATAAGTAAGAATGACAATTCTACACAGTGCTTCCATTTTATCAATTTCAGCCAATTTGCTTTCCTCATATTCTACAGCAAAGGCACAGCAACGCAAATGAAGATATTCAATTACAATCATAATATTTTACAACTCAGATATACAACTACTAAATAGGATCAAGTAGTGAAAATTTATTTACTATATCTTTTTCAGGAATTTCGATGGTCTTTCCAGTGCGAAATGATATAAGGACTCCTTTTCTCGCTGCAGGACCTTGTGAATCGTTTTCATCTTTAGCCGGATTACTCTTGTCAGAATCTAAAAGAGACGAAAATGTTATCAAACAATAAGTTATAACTGAAGAATCAATACAAATCAATCTTACTTACTTCTTGTTATACTTTCCATTTTCAAGACAAAAGTATAATTATTTTGAAAATAAAAACAAATATATTCGCGCTATAGGTTATCCCGGCTTCGCGAACATAAAAACTCAGATAAAACGTATTTCAGTAAAATTGTAAAAAAATATACCTAAGCAGTCATAGACAACGTCAATAGATGATCACAGATTACATCAATACCTATACAAGACATAAGGTGACTGCGTTCACACTTTTATACGGTGTAAAGCAAGGACCCATCACCATCGTCCAGCGCTGCTATTCCGAACGATATCGCAGCGTATAAAACCAAATTAAACACGCCCGCTATAAAAGCTTTTTATACAGCCGCGAGAGCGTTTGGAATAGCAACCTTGGGCTATTATTAACACATTTATATAATGGTATGTCGCGTATTTAGTACGTTTTAATACGCACTAAACCACGCTATACACCCTATACATCCACAATATCAGCTCTAATGCTATGTTATCAACGTGAGGAAACAATATCATGTATGCATCTCATCAATTACAAAATACTATTATAATTTGCGAATCGTGATGTCATAGGTAGATTTCAAAAATTCAAAGTTCTTAGCGTAACTTTAGCTTGGCGTATTATTTTTTTCCAACTAATCAAGTTATTGTAAAGAACAAAAAACATTTTTTTAATACATTCCAGTACCACCTACTTTATCATTGCAATATCACTGTATGAAAAAGAAGAAAGATTTATGAAAAACCTTTAATTACCAAAAATGAAACTTATATATTTCTGACATGTTAAAAAAAAAAACAAATTTAATGAACAACACGTAATATTAAATTTGTAAAATGCTCATAATATAAAAATATTTATCACATTCACATCGATTACAGAATGTTTTTTTGATTATGCATAAATATATTGTCCGGCGGCGTAATAGAGAAATATCACATACTATGAATACCGATAAAAATATATGAAATGAATTAAGAACAATTAATTGTATTTTCGAAATAAATATGGATATTCTGGTGATGTTTTTTTTTATTTTTATTTTCCATTTATAAATTTCATAAAAGGTACATGTTTTTTTAAAAATTCTATACATATCTACTTGTACACATCTAGTAAATGTTATCACTGTAACTCTCCAAAAAAAGAGACTAATTCTTGTGCTTGGAGAGTGACTTACACTGTTGTAGTTGTTTATTTATAAGAGTTGATGTAATTTTAAATACGAATACATGAGAAAAAAAACGGAATAATTAAAGAAAAAAACATAAAACAATAATACAGTCATACTAATTAAAATTCAATAAATTTTTTACACGTGTTCAAAAATTTCTTTAAATTTACTTAAAATTTATTTATTGATATATTATTTACATAAATGCAGAAAAGAAATCCAATAAAAATACGTTCGTAGAAAAACGCGATGTGTTTGGCCTTGTTTGTTGTGACGTCAAGATTCGTGATATTGTTATACACAAATTTCAATGGCAGTTACAAATAAATATGAATCGTGATTACCTAGAATTGCAAAACCCTTTCTTTGGAAAATACAACATTAACCCTCCAATAACGACCCATGATTTCCGCTGGGAAAAATATGATATTTAAAACAAAAAACCCAAACCTTATTTTTCGGTCATACATATAAACCTTGCTTCTTCAAAATTCATAATCTTCTTATGTACGCGCGCTGATTATTCAAACTTTTGACACATATTTAAAAACTCTAATAAACTTCTACTCTATCATTTTCTAATCCACGCCCGTGGTATATGAGGCAATGTATCAGTGCTTTAATCGCAACGTACTGTATGAAGGCAAGACGGGCAGTTTTTACGCTTTAAGTTCAAGTCCACATTGCAGCGTAGAACTACACTTAAAATCAATATTTTATATCCACCTTGCTAGGAATTGAACCTAGGACCTCAAGTATGGTAGGCGAACGCGCCAATCACTTCACTAGGAGGTGAACCATTCCCAATATAATAATTAATAATTCCTTATTTAATCTTCATAGGTATAAATTAGTTTAATGATTTAGTTTTCTATGTTTAGTGTATGTTTATTTAATTCATCGTATTTTATTTTATATACATTATAGTCTAAGTTTATTAAAATTCAGTTTTCTAAGAAATAATATGTAAAACATTATATTTTATATTTTTATATTACAAAGGTAGTCATAAGTTAGTGTTGATAAGAGACAGCGAATTAAAGTTATAAGTGAGAGGGAGAAGGAGAGAGATCCTTACTTGGGCGTTATAAAACCACCCCAACAGTCGGAAAACAGTCGGAACAGGAGGAGCGGAACAGGAGAGCCGGAACGCAGCCGAAAGCGCTATCGAGAAAGTGAGTTGGGTCTACGCAATCGTACCCTCAGTCAAGAATGCAGCGACACTCGGAAAAGGTCAAGAGCCATGGGAGTTGAAGTTGAGGAGTTGAAGTGAAAGTTAATGTATAAGGTAGCGCGCTACGTAGCAAACCTCGTGGAATCCGACTGCTCCACGAGGGTCATCGGAGGCCACCTTCCAGCCACAAATGTCTCTTCAGGTATCCAGGACATCCATCGTCCTCTAAGGAACGCCAGTTCTTTCCCTGCCAGCGCGTGTGTCCCAAACACGGCCGGCCAGTCTTCCAGCTGGCTGTCGTCGTCACCAACGTAACGGGACTGAACCCCGAAAGCCGCCCAAGGCTCTATCCATGGCAGATCTCCGCCCAGGACATCGCCCAGCGTGTGCTTATCCTAGCCAAGCACCCGGACCACCATCCGTCAACTCTCCGCATAAGTGAAACCACCGGGTAACATTGTGTTAGAATTAAGATATATAAAAGTGAAGAGTGAATTAATTAAGGACCTAGCTCTGTAAGTAATTTTATTTTTATACTCATGTTTGTAATTAGCTTTAAGACAATTCCTTTGTTCTTGCTTAATAAACATATGTACATAAAGCATTCAAGTTTTTTTAAATTTTCTTCCAATTTACTCGTTTTCAGGATAAATTTATGTTTTTTTTTTACATTTCTTTTTGGGCATTAAATTCATTTAGTTTGAATTAGAACAACATTATCGTGACGGGGAATTAAAATAGGAAAAACACATGGCGAAGTAACTTCTACACTACATATCCGATATGGCACCAGGAAGACGCAATCTTCCATTAAATCTCAAGTTTCCGTTCGGCGGATGTTCCCGCTTTCTCTAAATTAGCGGAGAGACGGACAGCTTCCGTCTATTCGTACGCGCGAACGCGCAACTTGATTTCAACAGTCTCCGAGATAATTAAATCTCATTTATATTTTTCTCAATCCCGCCATTTAGCTTTCTCAAATAACCTAATTACTCCGCAAACATACATTATTTTTATTTTCATTTATTTCCCCGTAATAACTTGAATTATAAATTTTAATTTTCACTCTAGCAAGAAAATAAAACTATTGAGGATGTTTTATGTCTTATTTATTTTTTCGTTAGACATGGCAAATGAAATTTCAGAACATGACCCCAATTTCCAATATTGGAAAATAATAATTAATTAATAACCATAGATAAAAAATTATTAGATAAATGGAAATATTGAAAATATTCTGAAAATTATTAAAAACAACGTTTGTTATTACTTATGTATATGCTTTGTATATGTTAACCCCCCCCCTTCCCTCATGCTTCAAATAAATGAGGCAAGGTTTTTTTTTTGCCGTTTGGTGACATTTCACGGTAAAAAAAAAACGAATAATTCGACCATTCGACGTATTCATTCGATTACTTTCATGTCTCGAATGCTTATATTTCGATTATATCAATTTTTCGATTATGCCCATCATTAATTAAAAATATAAATAAAGTCAATGCACTGACGAGTCAACGTGAAAAACAGAGTTCTTTGAGATAATGTCATAATATTAATCAGTTCTAAATAACTTTTTTAAATTTTACGGCTACTTTAATTAGCAAAGAAAGGTTTTTACATTCAACCTTATTATGCGCGTAACTAATATTTTCAGGTTGCTCTGGCGTCAAAAATCGTAATTCAATCTATATTGGTTTCCATGAAGATCCTTCAAATTGAATTTTCATTCGGCATATAATATTTATACCATTTATGAAAATTTACAGGGTGGATTTCGGAAATTTTCGTATTATTGAACCAGGAGAAATCAGTCCTCGTAGAAATATACCAGACCACATAAAAAAGCCATATTATTATGATTCAGGGAATGTACAATCTAATTTAATCGAGCCTGAAATCAAATCTCCTGAACAAATTGATGGGATGAAAAAAAGTTGTAAATTAGCCAGCTTGCTATTGAAAAATGTTGGGGATTTCATTGAGGTATTTTTACAAATTTATTTATTATTTGTTATTTCATCATTGTGTCATTAATTTTAACTTCTGTGGGTATTGTTTTATAATAAATTTATGTTTAAACTCTTTTTTTTTCAATTACCTCCTGTTCTTAACCTGTTGATGTTTTAATTTAATTTTAAAGTATTTATAAATAAATTTGAATTAATAAATTATTTGAAATGTGACATGATGAATGGGATGAATAATTATATTCATGTAGTTGCCAACCAATAATAATTCAATCTGGTTGAAAATGTGGATTTAATTATACACTTCTTGATGGTACAAAATATATTTTAATGGCTTTAAAATTATCAATTTATTCATCTAAATTTTAGGAAGGTGTAACAACTGATGAAATCGATGGTTTTGTTCATGAAGAATGTATAAAAAATGGTGCTTATCCATCACCATTGAACTACAAAGGATATCCAAAGTCCATCTGTACTTCTGTGAATAACGTAGCTTGTCATGGCATTCCGGACAATCAATTTTTAGTCAGTGGCGATATTATAAATGTTGATATTACAGTATGTATAAATTTATTTATTTATTTGAGTGCACATTGCAACAATTACATATTCACTTCGTAGTAGGTATGACATTTCACACTTTTTTGTTCATATGTTTTTTATAAACCACTCTAATTTTAAGTTATATGATAGGAACAACCTTGAAACCAGTGAACGTATAATCAAATTAATGTGGTTAATAAGTAATTACAAATAAAATAGGAAAGGAGGTAAGGAAAAATTGAAAATAAAATAAATAATAAAGCGGGAGACTTGATTAAGGGGGCAGTGGTGTGGCTCCTTTTTCCGTCTATACAATAGCCAGTGTTAGCCAATGCCAGCCAGAGAAGAATAGCGAGTGAAGTTGGTCCTATTGTACTTGCACCAGAATATATGGACGTCTAGTGGTCGTTGTAGGTGCATGGAAGTTTATCGGGGGCAATAATTTTGAACAATCCATTAGAGAACAGACTACCCTATGTCAGTAATGAGGAAGTTCAGTGGTTTTTTTTATTATTTGTCAAAAATAATAGCTAAAAATAAGCCAAAATTTATTTTTTTAATTTTTTATACATATATCGTATTATCAGCGCTACGATTTTTTAACGTTTTATATTTCTGAAATAACTCCGCATGTGACATCAGAGGTTCTTTTCCATTTCTTCTCGATCAGTTCTTCCCATAGGTCCATCGACCGCAAGCAAACCGGAAGTCTTCCATAACTCTCATATCATAGGTTGATTCATATGAACCAGTGACGTCATTCAAAGTAGTTTATCAAAATGATGTTTATTATTTTTTGTACATTTTCAGGAAACTTTGCTTTGCAATTTAATGTTCCAATTTTTACTGCGCGCAAGAAAACATTTATTGTGTCCAATTTCCCGTAGGGCTGAAGTTCCTCATTGTCTTTCTGCTGGAGACCAATACTGCTGTCATAAGCAAAAAAGCAGTTTTTTAAATATAAAATGAGGTAATAATGATCTACGAGAAATTTCAAAATCATTTGATATATAGCAAAGAGCACTAAAAAAAATTTTCAAAATGAAAAACTATGTTTTTTTAAGCAACAACCTAATATCTAGGAATCCATATACAAAAACTCAAGGTAGAAATGTAGGAAACTAGGTGTAGATATGACACACACAGGTTATATGCTTTAGAAACAATTGACATACTGTGTTTTTACTTATGATTATTTATAGTTTTTTTTTTTAATTTGCATACAGTTGATAAATACTAAAAAGTGTCATATATCAAAATATGACATGAAAATAACTGCCTTTTTGCTTATGGCAGAAGAATAGTAACCTCAGCTCAGTTTTCGAATAGTTTAATCTTTATAATTTATCATGTGCGGAAAAGAAATGATGATGATGATGTAGTTAACTATTTACCTATCTACACTCAGTGGTGCATTAGGCACTGCATTGGCATTCTAAATTGAATCAGGAATCCTGCAGGAATCGAACCTGGGACCTCGAGCATAGTAGGCGAACACGCCAACTACTAGATTACGAGGCGGACTTATCTACACTCGATTTCCATTTTTAGGATTTTTATCTGAGCATAGCCGTCGAGTCAAAAACACTCATCCAAGGATCTGTTTCTATTTCACACACAGAACTGTATTCTTCATCTGCCCAGATGCAGAAATATTACAAAGTATACAGCAAAAATTATTAAAATTAAGAAAATAGTTCAGTGTGTGCATTAGAACCAGAACCCTGGATGAATGTTTTCGACTCGATGGCTACTCTCGGATAAAAATCCTGAAAAAGGCAATCAAGTGTACATCGACAATGACGTTTAAACTTGTAATGAGTGTTTATTTTTTGTTTTCTGGTTGGCTTTTTGTCAGCATTAGATTTTTTTTTCTTAAAATTAAAAAACTTACCATATTTTGCGGACAATAAAACGCATCGGACCATAAGACACACTCCAATTTTTTGTTAAATTTTCTGGAAAATGCGATATTTTTTTTGATTAATTATAAAACATGTACATGTACTAAATTTTTTTATTTATTTATATTTTGGTACGGATAAAAAATATTTTTTATTATTTTAATCAAATTATATTTTTGTAAAAAAAATATTTGTATAATTTTTATTAATACTTATATATTTTTTTTTAACCTTTCCCTTACTGTCTTAAAAACTTACGCGCGTTACGGTCCTGTGTACTCACAATACATGCAAAAAATGAGAGATTTTAAATCGTAAAAGTGTAATATTCAACGGCAATTGCTTAAATAATTTATAGTTGAAGTCAAAAGTGATGATATTTTAAATCTTATTGCTAAAAACATGAAAAAAAACATTCATTCATGCTTCCAGTACCGCAAAAGAACCGCCCCCAACGAAAGCCGGGCAGCTACTGACGCAGCTAACGGGCATCAGGGAGAAGTACAAGAAACTTTGCTGTTTGCGAGTGTGACGCATAAAAATTGTCTCTCTCGCTCCCAAATATACCCGTATTATCGAGAGTGAGGCGTAAAGAGTGTGCGAGACAATTATATATTAGGATTACTCTTTTATTACGAACGCAACATGCAACTTTCTATTGTATTGGTGATATCTCCGATTTTAGACAAAACGCTTTTTATGTTCCCAATAAGCATTAATTATTTAATAAAAAAATCATTTTTACCGATACGTAAATGTATAACGAAGGAATATCGAAAATCTCAACCCATCATTTATTATATTAATGGACATATTAAAGTTAGTAGATGCAATGAGTACTAGCTACGATCACCGGGAAGGGAGAGTTAATGTCAAAATAATATTTTTATATTTCCTGTTATATTTAATGAAAAGTTTTTTTTTTTTTTTTGTGAAAAAGAAATATTTGCGATCTTATGATTTACCCAAATATTTAATTTTGAGGGCCATTCTCAACGAGTTGTAAATAACTCACTATTAGAAAATGGAATCAAGTTGGGGTAGAGTGGGATTCGAACCACGGACCTTTGGTCTGTGAGTCCGAGACACTAGCCACGGGACCACAACCCAACAGGGATTGCGTACATTTAAAGAAAAATTTGTTATATATATACGTAAAAGGTTGAGTACCATTTATAAAAAAAGAATGCAATTTTACATATGCCTATATTATTGATCTTATTATCAACAGGTTTTCCTTGATTACTACCATGGAGATTGTTCAAAAACATTTTTGGTTGGAGAAGTAGATGATCAAGGAAAACATTTAGTTGAAATAACTGAGGAATGTTTAAAACAGGTAAAAAAATATAACTGATCTATCATAAACATGTATTGAGACTATTATAGTTAAATAAGTAGGTACCTTCAAAAACTTATAGGAACTTATTTTATTAATACACGAGTTATAAATTATGTGTCATTAATATTTAGGTTTTGATTTTTTATTAAATGCGTTTTTAATAACAACTTCACGAAGCTATATAGGTAGTATCCTCTTAAAAAGAAGATTGTGTCATAAGCAGTCCTTATAACATTTTACCCATACCTATAAAAGTTTTTTGCTTTCTAATAGTTATTTTGTTAATCCTATTTTAGTTGTAATTTAAAACTGATGATGATATTGTGAAATGTGGAGTCATAAACTGTTTTATGAATTTAAAGAAAAAGGGTATGACAAGATTGAAATCTATTAAAAAAGCATCGCGTATAATAATAATAACATTCCGATTTCAGGGTATTTCAGTATGTGGGCCAGGTATACCATTTACAGAAATTGGTTATGCAATATTTAAACATGCTTCAAAATATAACCTCAACGTCGTTCCTTGTTTTCTTGGTCATGGAATAGGAGAATATTTTCACGGTCCTCCAGATATTTACCACACAAGTAAGTTTGAATTTAATTTACAAACAATTCAATTCAAAGCAAGTAAAGGAAGTGCCTTAAAATGAATAAGAATCGTCTTCTGGAAATATTAAATGTCAGTTGCTTTTATGTGTGGTTGAATTATTTGAGATTTAGCTCTATTAAATTTTTTTAATATATTATTTTTTAACAAAAAAATAAACTTTTGTCATTAACATCGATCACAAAATGCAATTAAAAATTCAACAAGTTTAGCAAAAATATTTTTGTAAAATACACAAAATATTTTAAGGAAAACATGGATTGTGTTAAAACTAGAGACTAGTTAGTACATTAAAGTGATTCAAACAAAACATTAAATTAATTTACTTTTGTAAATCCTAAAATGAATCACGAAGTCAGTGCTTTTTTTGTTTTAGAAAATACCTATCCAGGTGTGATGTTGCCAGGTATGACATTTACAATAGAGCCAGTCTTAACTTTAGGAGAAGAAATGATAGAATTACTGGAAGATGGTTGGACAGCTGTTACGGCTGATAATGCAAGAACTGCACAAGCAGAACATACTATCTGTGTAACTGAGAATGGTTGTGAAATTCTAACATTATAAACTAAGCTCATTGTAAATAAATTAAGTATTTAGTTGGATATACCAGATGTATGCGTAAGTTTTTGCCAGTTTTTGTGGTAAAGAAAACGTCATTTTTAAGGGAAGTATATTTTTTATTTATTCAAAATATTGGCCATCGGCTTCTACACACTTCGCTCATCTTTCATGTAAGTTATGAATACCATGCCAGAATAACTGTTTGTCTTTTGCGACAAACCATTAGTCGAGCCATTTTTCAATTTCTTTGAAATTGCAGAAGTGCTTCTCTGCGAGTGCGTGCCCCATTGATGCGACGAAGTGATAGTCAGATGGTGCTGGTCGGGGGAGTACGGTGGATGTGGAAGAATGTCCTCCAAGCGATTTCAAGGTGTCTCGCTAGTTTTGCTGTGTGAGACGGCGCATTGTCGTGTAACAAAATCACTTTGCCATGTTTTCTCACCTATTTCTGTAGTCTTTCGATCAATGCTTACTTTTAATTAATCATTTGTTGGCAATAGCGTTGTGCGCTAACAGTTTTGCCGAGCTTCAAAAGTTCATAATACACAATACCGCTCTGGTCCCACCAGACACAAAGCATGGTCTTCTTGCCGAAGGGATTTGGCCTTGGTGTTGAAGCCACGATTTTAGTCCCGTCACAATTCGATACAGAAATAATTGTCTTTTGTGGCGTTGAAGCAGCATTTCACAAGTGACTGCGATTTTCCATTCGCTGTTTATCCAAATCATGTGGGATCCATTTACCGAGTTTATTGATCTTGCTCATTGCTCGTAAACGTCTCCTGATTGTTTCTTGTGACACATTTAATGCTTTTGCAAATTGCTGTTGAGTTTGAGTTAAGTCATCATCCAATAACGCTTGCAATTTCTCGTCTTTGCACTTTTGTGGTCTACCAAAGCGTGCACTGTCTTTAAAATTTAAATCACCACGTTTAAATTGTCGAAACCATGTTCTAATAAATGGAGCGTGTTCACCATATGTTTCTACCAGCAAACGATGACTTTCCACAGCCTTTTTCTTTTGATTAAATAAGAAAAGCAATGCGTGCTGCAAATGTTATTTTTCAGGCACAAACGTCGACATGATCACTGAAGGATACAACGCAGACGCTATTGTTTGGCGGACTCAACTTGTGTGTGTAGGTTGCGAACAAACTGACGTAGTGTCAAATTCATACGCTGCATACTGTTCGGTGGTGCCATCTCTAAATGAAACCGGAAAAGACTTATGCATACACCTGGTATATACCCAATATTATTTATTTGTATGTAATATATATTATCATGAATGTATTTCAATAGCCGTGTAAAGAGCCCTTTGGGTTTTTATAAATAAATAATTTAAAAACTGCAGAATCTACTATTGTTGAGTTGTTTATATGGATTTTATTGAGTAATTTATCTTTATCTTATTAAGGGCTTTACTTAATAAATTTCCTTATACCGAGCTTATATCAAGAAATAACTATACCCGGTGTAACTATTTATACCCGGTATAAGAAAGGGGTTACTTATAAAAATATTAACGACCTAGTATAATTACTGTACTAAGTTTATTCCATTGTTTACTTTTTGACCATGCCACATTTCTGCGTGCATTTATGAACAAGTTGCATCTGCTGTTACAAAACAAAACGAACTACACAAATGTCAAGCACAACTTACGAAATCCAAGTCAATCAAAAACAATAATGATTTTATTATTGCGGTGTTTAAGACTTGGAGATTTATTCTAAAAGAGCAAACTGTAAATATACTACATATATTTTCTGGGCGTCATGGACTTTTGAAAGAGAATATTCAATGTAAATAATTGAAGAAAGATTATTGGTATTTTAGATTAATTGTAAATACTTAGGTTTCTAAGCTACGGGTGATTCAGCAAATTGACCTTAAAATATTACATGGATTAATTGCTGATACGCCATTAATAATTTCTTCTCAATGTGATGAAAACTGGTTATTGTTACAATGTGTGAAGCAAAAATATTTAATTCCTAACAGTGCTGTATACAATTTGAAGATAATTAGTTTAAGCCAAATGGTGCATTCAATATTCTTTAGGATAATTGCCTCAAAATCCAGCCGGTATACTTAGAAAATTGACTTAATATATTAAAAATTAGATGTTTTGGAACAAAATTATTTTTATTTAATTTATTCATACTATCAAAATATTTTATGAATTATATTGATTTACAAGCTTTATTGTCAAATAGAAATATTTTTTTTTTATTGATTACTTTTAGTAATAAAGATTACCTCAAAAAACTACAAATTAGCGGATTAACACTGCCTACTCGTATGGGTATACAACCCCGATTGCTTTAGCCATTGGTGTTCTCTCTTTTCTCTACTCCTATTCTCTTCCATTTACATTCCCATATAGCTTTAATCTCCTTCACCCTGAGCTCCTCTTGCGTCATCTGTATCCCATCTAACATTCCACTACAAGATTCAAGAATCTGAAGCGCAGGACTGATCACCTTGCCTTTATGTAATTGTCGATCATGCTAACACCACATGGGCCCGATGCGGTGGCTTACGCACCATCCAAGTGTGGATAGGGGAGGGGTAAAATAAAAACGAAAGACAGGATTTTAAGAAATCAAGGAATATTTTTAAAAGTGTAAAAAAACTTTATCGGTAACATATTGAAATGGTTGCATTTATAATTTAAAAACTATTTTTTAAAAATGGAATGTATTAGTAATAAACAAAATATGTATAGGTTTTTAAAGCCTGCTAAAAAAAACAACAACATACTCCACACAGCATTCTCACAGATGCCATAGGCCCCCGAGAAACCTTAGAGCCTCCCGTGTGTTGTAAATATATTTATATAATAAAAAAATCTTATAATTATTCAGAAACATCCACCATCTTTGATCCCGTGTCCTTGTCCTTGTCCGTGTCCTTTTTTATTGCTGTCCTTTGTTTCAATGGGATCTTTAAATTCAGCCCTATGTCTTTGAGATATAACATGATTGGTACATAATTCGACCAAATCATTACACTTCTTTGCCTTTGGTATGGACACGCGGGATTTATGTAATTTTTCATGTACTTTTTTTTGTGTCTTGTACCAAAATATCTTTGTCGTGTGGTTCTGGATACATTGAATACTTAACATTTATTTTATTTGGTGCAGATTTTATTAACGTAGGAAAATACGAATTTGACTAATTTTTTCAGCCAGATTTTCTTTTAAGTATTTCTCAGATATAGCACTCCATTGAACAAAATCTTCGTGAGAAGGGACTCCCAAAAAAATAATTACAAATGAAACAATGTAAAAAATAACAACCTAATTGTGGAAAAACTTATTACATTTTGTATAAGAGGCCAATTATTGTTTTTTTTTTTTCATTTGCATTTGTTTTTTGTAATAATATATTGTTTAATTGTACACGTTATAAATATAAAAACCTACTTTTAAAAAAGTTAACCTGCTAAGGGGGTTTAAAATATTTAATATTTAAAAAATAACAAAAAATAAATTTTAAAAATAAATAAACCTTGCATGAAATAAAATTTCTGTGTTAATTTGTTCCATAAAAAATGCCTTATAGTATTAACGTTCTTTTTGAAAATAAAATAATTTATCTGTTTTCTATAGGTTTGTGATATTATAATATCTAAAAAACAATATTATAAAATCTATAAAGAAAATCATGCTGACAAACCAGCCAAAGGTTTCGAATTACTAATTGTTTCATTCACCGCTCGTACTCATTCGGCTCAAGCAAACGAAAGAACAAAACGAACTAGAGACATAAAAGACAGAAAGATATGAAGACACAAATGATACGGAGATGCGAAAGATGCGGAGATATGATGACCTAAATAAGCCGAATGTGCAATTTATAAAATAAAACTGTCTAAATAAATGTTTTGTTTAAAACCAGATTTAACTTAGATACCTATTACGTACTTGTAATTATGAGGTTCTGGCTCACTAAATAAATTACAGACCACTTGAGACAGTATGAAACCTTAGTTAGATTGTTACTAAGCCAGGAACTTGTACCAACATACTAAATTGTTTAAAACTATTCTTTATAGTAAAAATCTAGAGCCTTTTTTTTACATTTTAACTAACTAACTAACCATCACGCCATTTCTCCGGAGGGGTAGGCAGAGAGGATAGAACGCCACACCACTCTGTCCTGGCACACTTCCTTTGCTTCCTTCACATTCATACACCTTCTCATGCAAGCACGCCGATTATTCCGACTTTTCACATGACCACTTTCAAGAATTTGTTGTACTTTATCATGCCATGTCTTTCTCGGCCTTCCTCGACTTCTACAACCAGACACATTCGCATCATAAATCTTTTTAGCCGTTCTTTCATCATTCGTTCGCTCCACATGACCGAACCATCGCAAAAGACCTTTCTTAATTTTGTCGATAATGCTTAACTCAGCCTTGCATTCTGCTCTAATTTCGACATTATTTTTTACATTTTACTATTTATAAATAAAACAATGACACATCTGAGGGAATGTGAAATAATAAAACTGAATCCTTTTATTTAATTTATTTGCCATATTAAAATTCTTAAATAAAACAAATGTTACTTGATACATTAAAAGCACAAGCACATTATATCACTCATTGTATATCAGTCAAATATTTCAAAACTCCTGACAAGGCAATAAAGCAAATCTGTATTTTATTATAAATAAAATTGAATATAATTTATTGGTGATATAATAAAATCTTCATATACTGATTATGTTTGGGATTGTTTTTTTGTTATTTTTATAATCAACATTAAAATAATTCAAATGGATTTTTCATTACATAAACTGGTCATTAAGTTGGAGCTGAAATATTTCAATTTACTTATATAAAATATCATGAAAGTAAGAAATGATTGAGTTGACATTCTTATCAAGGCTAATTGATGATTACAACACTAAAAGAAAATCACAATTGTCATTGATCGTGTTTTGTTTGAAGAGACATTTGAATGAAAACTGTATTTTATACAGTTAATAGAAGTTTATATTTCTCTGATATTTGAAGTGTAAAAACACGCACACCAATAATACATACACTTATTTCATGTATAAACATTTAAATTTTACATGCTTGAAAACACCATTAATAATACATTATTAGGGGTACCTTTTAAATTTATGTAAAATATTACATAGCATTTGGATAAATATCTTACAATTTATTTAGAATACAAAATAGTAAAAATTTTAATTAAAAACCATAATTTTAATAAACATCAATATTTTACTTTTTTACGCTTATGTATGTAGTTTCTTTGAATATTAATAATGGTGCATTTAAATTACGTTCATGTACATAATTATATTCAACTTGAGAAAAACCAACATTTGGTTTAGATCGTGGAATATATGTTGCTCTTATCCAAACACCAGATACACTTCAAATAATCTGCCTCAATCTAACTTCTTATTATGTTGAAATGTTGATTATAAAAATATATTTTAATTTACATTACTTGGTGCCAACATCTAACAATAATATGATATATTTTAAAATACAATTGATAGTGGCGTAACAGTATTCCCAGAATCGCATGGTATGATTCCTATAATTATTCTTCCCAGTTAGTAAATACATACTTATTCGTAGTATGTAGTACAAATTTTGCTTTCCGCCAATCACATGTCCCACTATATACACCATTTATAATAGTATAGTCATAAGTCATCTCGTGCAAGAGTTTTATGGACTAGAATATAACCCTATATTAATATTATGTCAAGTTTACTCGACAGATAAATTCTTGTGGTTACTTATGACGAGAATTTATAAAATATCTAATGGAATTGTTCCAAAAACACATTATGCAGTAAACATTTATTTAAACACGTATGAAAACTTTTTAATAACAACAAGATAGAATTATTAGGAAGAGATTAATAAATTATTTAACTATAAGTATAGTATTTTTAAGGAAGGTACAAGAATTAAATTAATAGATATTAAGAGTAAATATAGAATCTTCAAAAGAAGATTCTAATATGTATAATATTATAAAAATGTAATAAAATCCAGTAAACTGGAAAACCTAACAGTATGTGAATACAAAAGTCGTAGGAAACCTGTGTATTGTATGTAGTGCTCCCGAGATAATGTCACACCTTCGATAGGCCGTGCAAATTAATGTATACATTTCAAGTTGAAATAAACACTTCCAATAGTACGCAATAGCAAGAGATGAAAAGTAATAATAGAAAGTAAGCATTTCCTATCTACTAAGAGCCAATACTACTTATTTAGTTTAAAAAATTGCTGCACGAACTGTGTGAGACTGAAAACTTGACCAGGTCCAATAGCGGGATCCATGTTGGTATATTCATCCAAGTTGTGACTACTTCCTGTAGTGCTGATAGCCGGATATGGTGGGGGTGGTTTAATCCAAGATCCATCGGGCCTCTTCATGTGGCGGCGGTCAGAAGCAAAGTTTTGGAAAAATTCTACAGCAGGGACAACTCGAAAGTATCTGGAAACAAAAGTATCACATTTATGTATCATGTAAATTCATTTGTGAATATCTATTCTACTCACTCTAAATTCTTATACAATATATGAGGATTGATGATAATAATAATAATAATAATAATTAGACATATTTACAGAAGTTGATTTTTTTTCAATAAAAAGTATAAAGTGCGACATTATGTATTTTGTCAATAAAAACATATCAGCAATATTTTGAGTATGTCCAAACCTTTGAAATATGAATAGGATTAAACCCTCTAGGGAGCTTATCAAGACTAACAGATATTTCAACAGATAGAGAACCTTTTTAAAATGCAAATAAAGATATCCATTTTTTTTCATCATTATTTCATGTCCGCTCCCTAGTCACAGACAGTCATGGGATTTTGAGCATCAAGGCACGATATACTCCCAGGTCTTTGAAACTCTTGACCCTTTCGATGATTTGGTTTGACAGAGTCAGGGGATTTTGAGCATCAAGGCACAAAGTGTTACACGGTACATAGGTTTTTGCAATATTGATTTTTAAGCCCATGTACGAAGAGTACCTATTTAGCCCATTTTCCAGTGTAAATCTATGCGGACTATCAAATGCTTTTTCATAATCAACAAAGCACACAGCCAAGGAACTATTCTGTTCTTGGTTTTCCTGTAAAATACAGCATTTGTTGTAGAAAATATTTTTATTTCGCGTATTTTGTATGTAAATATGCGAGATAAAAGCTTTTTCTACAGCTGCGAGAGCGTTTGGAATATCACTCCAGGTAGAAAACCCGCCTGGTTCTCTCTTAATAGCTGCATAATGGGTCCTCGAACTCTTTGCAATGTTATGTATGCAAGTATTTTTCCCATTACAGCTATCACAGTTTAATGGATTACCCTTTTTATGCAATGCTGTGATCTCCCCATTTACCCAGTCTCTCGCACACCTCTTTTGTTCCCACACTTTGGTCATTAAAAGGCACTTGTGCCGTATAATAAATAAACAAATTAGTTGGTGTAATGAGACAATGTCAGTGATGCTGTTTTTGAGAAATTTCAGGTGTATATCGTCAACTCCTAGTGCTATTCCGTTTTTAAAGCATGGCATGGCCATTTTCATTTCAGCAAGTGTCGGAGAACCGTCAGGAATGTTGACTGCCCATGGAATGCTTGATGCAGCCTCTATGGAGATATTGAGGGTGGAAGGAAGAGGAGGGCGATTAAATACTCTCTGGAAATGACCACTCCATTTTAAAGAAATCCATTTTACTACTATGTAACTTTTACAACTCTGCATATGTTTAAACATACTTTCTTCTATTATTTTACATAATGATTTTTTTAAAGAAAGAGCTGAAACCTTTGTGTAGTAAATTTTACAACTCTGCATATATTTAAACATACATTTCTTCTATTATTTTACATGATGATTTTTTTAAAGAAAGAGCTGAAACCTTTATGTAGGTGAGATTCTACTAAGTTATTTCACCAACATTTTTAATTTTTATGCATCTTAAACCAGTTGCTTAAAAATAATATTTTAATTGCTTTTAACACGTTGCACAAAACACAGCACAAAAATGTTGTAAAATTCGATACAGCTTGAAGTAAATAAATAAAATTAGTATTAGTCAATGAAGATTTGGACACCTAAAAACTTTTATTACAACCCTCAGTTGAATTAACCACCCTCGAGAATACAATCAAATGTAGATCGAGAATAAGCTAATATGGCTTCTTTCTTGAATTACAGTTGTTGGGCAATAGAGGTATGTAATTGGTTTAGACAGAGTTAGAACCACTAAATATGATTCTTTATTTGGTGGGTGAAAATTTATGGGTCAGCTATAAAAAATAATTGTTCCAAATAAATTTACTAAATATAAAAAAAAACAATGAATACATACTAACAATATTTTAAGAGTTAAGTAATCAAATAAACCAGTCAATTACAGGTACAGACAAAAATCTCTCCTTTTCCTAACACAAATAGCTAGGAAACAAAAAACTTGTGAAATATAAACCTTGTACATCAAAGTCAATAATATTGTAACTCCCATATAAAAAAGGAAATGACAAGGCGTAAGCTTAGATGCCTACACTTTTATATGCGATACTCATAAAAGTTCTACATTCTGTTGAAATGCCCATCAATCTTAAAAACATGTCAACGTTAATTTCACAGAGCTACATGTGCATTCATTGATGTTTAATAAATAGACACAGTATTCCCTTACTAGCCACATCTTATATTTAGCAAATATTACATTGCCCTCAACAATTGGAAATAAAAAGATGGCAAATAATGATACACATGCAAACGTTTGCATAAGAAAAAATTATACATACATATTTATGCATAACTCGTTGCCATAGTTACGACACAAGTAATCAGTGTTATTACTTATTTGCTTTAAAATTGTCTTAAAAATATATCGAATTGTGTACTTATTTGATTAAATATTGTAATTTTTTAATATATACATATATGTCTTGTATGTATATATTTTGTACCACGACAGGCCAGGAGTCCCAATTACAGCACAGAACACCCAGGTTTGAATTTTTGTCATTTCACCAGTAATCAAACCCAGAACACTCCGAATCAAACGTCTTAGCCATTACACCAAGGGGGCTGCCATTTAGGAATCTATTTAATTGTATTATGTCACACACAAAAATACTTTTACATCGAGTGAATAATATTCTCCTATTTCATGATCTAATGGTTGACATGAAATATTTTGTCAAAAGGTGTTTTTCCACAATACTTCCCGTCTATGGACTGAAATCTGAAGCGTAAGACCGAGCATCTTACCTTCTATGATTAAGATAAGCTGTGGTTAGTGTGAGAATGCAGTGCCCTATGCATTATTAGGTGTGGGTAAGGTGATGATGACGAATAATATTTACCTATAGTAGTCGGAGTTCACTACATGGTCTGTACGGAATGTTTCAGTAACATATTTGTGGAAAAATGTAGGAAAAGGCAGCTCTGAATCTAAATCATACACAAGACATGTTTTTTTGTCCCAGCAATACATGAATATGACATGGTAATCCTGAAATGTTATAACAAAACAAATAAAATATAATGTTGCAATTTTCATTCATTAATTAATTAAGGGGTTAAATCAAATATAATACATATAAAAATTTAAACAAAAATTTAGTCTGCTTTCAATGACTGTCAAACACAAACTAAATTATGCAGATTGCTTAAAATTTCGGAGCAGTCTATCAACAGATGGCAGTTGACAAGAACAAATGCAGAAAATTTAAGAAGTAACGAACTTGATGATCCACCCCGTATCAAGGAGACTTTTAAAAAACAACTATATAATTCATAAATAAGTTAAATATCCCCTTTTAGAGATACAGATTTTTATTTGATTATTCTTTTTTTAAATGCTCTAAATGTAGAATATATATTCCTTGTTAGAAACAATTCACTATTTTTCCGTGCTTAAAAATATAAAAATTTAACAGTTTTATGAGAAGTTAATGTGCCTAATTAAATAAGTAAATTTTAATGAGTTGGTCGCATGTAACATGCAAGAGATCGGTCACATCATACATGCACACGATGTGTAGGTGTGGTACAAGTACATTGCTATTTTCAAAGGTACTTTAGACTTTTCACTTACAAACTCAAATAAACCACCGTATTTCAAGAAATGTTAATTTATGGTTGCCATGTTTTGAAATAATGAACAAGGAAGGAGTGATTCATAATCTGGGACAAACTAACATAAAAAACTGGGACAAATAACCGACCACTATTCTGTGGACACTGTACCTATGTATGTCCTCATTACAAAGTTTTTAAAAAAATAAATGAGTCCTTGTGACAATCCTAAATATCAGTCTCAAAAAAATATTTCGTAAGGTCCTTCTTTCAACCGAGTGAAAATATTCAGCACAGCATCCTGGAACGACTAGCGTGAAAAACACACGATAGGTTGAAACTTTAAACTCAAGATAAACTTAAAATGTGGTATTTTTTGAACCAGGGTACGTTGGGTACATATAATTGCAGAGCTCAACAGAGCTGTAGGTACTATGAACCAGTTAATGAACCAAGGCAGCGATTCAAGTTGAATTTGATATAGCTACGCTACAGACATCAAGAAAATTTTACATGAGCACATTATAATAAATCTTTTGGTTCTTCCCAAAAATTGAATTTAAAAATGTTTTGTTTTCTGCAATATTTTTCATTAAAGCTTTCAAGTGCCCATATCGAGGCTTTACTGACATAATGCATTAAGTCATTAAAACAAGTTGCTGGATAATCGCATTTAAAGCTTTTTTATTCTTTCAATTCATTATTTCTCCCATAATTTTTTTTTATTTTTTAAAGCTTTAAAAGAGTAATCTTTATTCTAGGCATAGCATAAAATATTTTAAATATATAAAGACTGTTAACTTAATGTATTATGTCAGTATAGCCTCGATATATTTAAAATATTTTAAAATATAGGTGCAAGATGTTGACTTCAAATTTTATGCTATGCCTAGAATAAAGATTACTCTTATAAAGCTTTTTAAAAAATTTAAATAAAAGAAAATTATGGGAGAAATAATGTGTTGAAAGAATAAAAAAGCTTTAAAGGCAATTATCCCAGAACTTTTTTTAAAGACTTAATGCATTCTGTCAGTAAAGACTCAATATATTGTTTGGAAATGTTAATAATTAGTGTATATTTTAATGATATATATATATAAGTTAATATTAGGACATTCATGTATTATGGTTGTACTATTTTAAGACTAATTTTTTTTTTAATGTATCAGTCCAATTGAAATTCCATTTTAATAATATAGAGAGTAATGAGTAATCTCCCCATCCATGATCATGTTTATTTTAACTGATCTCAATAAGTTTCCTTAACTGAGACATTGTAGTAAATGAAAACTTACTACCTTTTAAAAAAAAAAAAGTTTTAGCAATAAATTGCCGAGGCATTAATATTTTTTTTTTTTTTTTTTTTTTATTATATTGAAAACATATAATACATAATTATATACAATATTCCCAAGGAGTTTTTTAAAAAAAAAACTCATTTAGGGACATACAGATAATAATTTTTTTAGAGACGTTTTTAAATTTTAAACTATAATATTATTATTTAAGTAGTTACATTTAGACAAGAACATTTTTAAACAAGTCTCATCTGAATGTTTAACTACCTTTACGGATATTGAATTAACGGTAAACCAATTTTTATGGGAAATAAAAACCAGATGATTTAGTGACAGGCTGGATTGTCCAAATCAATAATAAATACAATAATTTTCATGTTCAAACCCAAAACACTAGGCGATCCTCTTCCCGTCCAGCACGTTGTCGCCATAAAGGGACAGTTTTGCAAGGATTAGAAATGAAAACAACAAAACATCGCTCTAATTCTTCGGGAACACGTCCATTTACGTCTTGACACAATTTCCATACATTCTCCTCACTAGAAAATAAAATTAAACAAGTTGTATATGATTACTTTACACGTAGATTAAATTATCAGCCTTATGAAAACAATGAAATATTAACTTACCAGTAACAAGATACATATGAACAATCAGTTTGTTTGGGAAATAAAGGTTTCATAACTCTATCAGATTTTTGTATATTTTCGTTGGAAGGTCTCGTTTGCGTATTTAAAGACATGTTGACATTACTCTTTGTTTCCTCTAAAAATCGATTTGTGCAAAAGTGCAAAGATAATACGAACTACTGCTACGAACCGCGCTATTTGTATTTTCTATTTTACGTCTTTACGATTTACCTCGCCACTGACTCCCGCCTGTCGGCAGAAAAACGAAGCTCGAACAGCACGAAAAGAGATTATATAGACCATTATTTTTCAACCTGTGGGTCGTGACCCCCTGGGGGGTCGCGGAGCCTCTGTAGGGGGGTTGTGAGAGGTCGAGAAAACTTCAGTTTTTTTATACAACATATAATTTTGAGACTTAAATAAAAAGTCGGTAAGAGTTAAAATTATTATATTTAACAAAATTTCCCTATAATCAATCATACAAGTCAGAAAAATGCTAGTTCAAAACATGTTATTACAAAGAAAATAAATATTAAAAATGTGTTTAAATAGAAAATGATTACATCTGTGCTTGCTTATCTTCGTTCATTTTAATGTGAAGGTTGCGCTTGAGTTTGTTCAATTAATTTCTCCCATCGTGGATCCGTTTTGCCACATTAAGTATTAAATCGTTTTCCAAATTTAAGCAATTTCTTAGTTTACATTTTATTCGTGCCATTGATGAAAATCTCAACTCGCACAAGTACGAGGTAGAAAATGGAATCAAACACTTCAAAGCCTCGGTTGTTAATTCCGGGTATTCTGTTTTTCTTTTTAACCAAAACGTATACAAATTTTCAGACTTGAATTCCAAGTGTAACATCCCATCGGCAGATAGTTCCAGCAGATTCTTCTTGGGCTTAGTTGCTAAATTTGCCTCGTTTATAGCTGCATTTAAAAACGGATTTAAGATCCATCTTTGCCCAGTGTTATCCGATATCTCTTGCAGTGAGAAGTAATGGCACAATTCTTTCTTCAAATTATGTAACGCCATTTTCATAACAGATATATATGAGTTGATGTTGATCTCGCTTCCGACTTCTTCAATGAAAGACTGTGTGGACGAAAATGAATCAAAGTTGTTTTGATTTATAGATGATGACCACAATTCATTTTTTTATAAAGCCATGGAGTTTGTTTTTTGCTGTACTGACATTTTCATCACGCCCTTGAAGACTTTTATTCAAGTTATTTAAATGTTCAAATAAGCCAGAAAGAAAAGCCAATTTTAAAAGGAATTCCGGGTCAGAAATGAATTCAGAGTAATGTGACTTGATAATATTATGTATCTTTTTTGGGTGATACCGTGTATGTTGGATTTGATCCGACGTTTTGGCTACCATTGCAGGAGCCATCTTCAGGGAAAACTGCGTGTTTTATAGAGAAATGTATGTGTTTATGTACTAGTAATTTGTACCGTGTCACAGTCAGCAGTAGGCACATTTCTAGTTTTGTAGGAAATAATAATTATGTTTATGTACTAGTAATTTGTACCGTGTTGCAGTCGGCAGTAGGCACATTTCTGTTTGTTTTTGTCATATGTAGTGCTGGGAACCATGTTGAATTTAATTTAAGCCCGTCTTTGTTTATATTATTTGGATGTCTGTGTATTTCAATTGCCTCTTTTATTATTCGTGCACTATAATTACTAGGTTTATGTAGAATTTTTGGTTCAAAGGCGAAAAAATGTCCTGTGTCTATAAAGTGTTCCGCTATTGCGGATTTGTCTGGGTGCCCAAGTTTACACGCTCTTTTGTGTTCGTCAATTCTCTTCTTTGCTGTGCGCCCTGTTTGTCCAATATACACTTTATCACATCCTTGGCAACTTAGTTTGTACACGGCTTCAGTTTCCAGAGGATTTTTATCTTTTGGGTTTACTAAATGGTCTTTTATTTTTCCCACAGTCCCAAACGTTGTTGCAATATTTTGTTTCTTCAGCACTTTGGCTATCCTGTCAGTTACATTCTGTACATATGGCAGGTATGCAGTCCCTCTGGTAATATCTTCTTCCTTGTTCTTCTTTGTCCCTTGCGGTTTAATAATGTTGTCAATTTGTTTCTTTTTATATCTATTATGCTCCAATGCATCTGAAATTTTGTTGAACTTTTTGCCTTGAAATTACTAGTACATAAACACATACATTTCTCTATAAAACACACAGGTTTCCCTGAAGATGGCTCCTGCAATGGTAGCCAAAACGTCGGATCAAATCCAACATACACGGTATCACCCAAAAAAGATACATAATATTGATAACAGTGACCGTGAAAACCTTCGCACCTATTTAATGTGACTTGGCTTGCAGTAAATATACTAATACTCGTAGTTCAGCGCAAAGTTCCATAACTCTGGTCAGTACTTTGCCTTTTGATAACCACCTAACTTCTGTATGGTAAAGCAAATTACGGTGTAGTGTCCCCATATCTTCACAAATGATTCGAAACAATCGAGTCTGCAACGCTTTTCCTTTAATAGAATTTACAATGTTAATAATAATATTAAGAACTTGACTGTATTCTTGCGGTAAGGATTTGGCTGCAAGAGCTTGGCGATGGAGAAAGCAATGCATCCAACAAGCGTTTGGCATCTGTTCTTTCAGTCTAGCAATAAATCCACTCTTCGCGCCAGTCATGGCTTTTGCTCCGTCACTACAAATAGAAATGCATTTTTGTGCCCAATCGATATTCATATCTTGCGTAGCTTCAAGGAACATGTCATGCAAGCATTGACCTGTAGTATTTTTGGGAAGTGCCTTGCAAAATACTGTTTCTTCCATTATTATTTCATTGGATTCAAAACGCACAAAAGCTACAAATTGCGCACAACTCGCAATATCCGTTGATTCATCAAATTGCAAGGATACAAAAGAACTTTTCATTTTTTTTTTCTATGACTTGATCACGAACATCAGTCGCCATATTGCTTATCCTGCGTTGAATGGTATTGTCAGAGAGAGGTATACTTTTGAGCTTTTTGACCTCTCGCTTGCCAAACATAATCTCTGCTATATCTAAAGCCGCTGGTAAAATCAAATTTTCGGCAATAGTGTGAGATTTCCCCGTTTAGCCAATCGAAAAGCTACTCGATAACTAGCGAGCAACGCTTTCTCATTCAGGTTGGACATTTGTTCAATAGCAGTTTTTTGACGTTCAAGAGCTTTTAATTTTCGCTCAAAAAAATCCACGGGTTTTTTTTTTTCATTAGGATGTTTTGTGTTTAGGTGGCGTACCAACTTCGATGGCTTCATGCTTTCTCTTGACAAAATTTCAAACCAAATTACGCACTGCGGTTTACTGTCAATCACAGTAAACCCAAATTTTAAATAAATGTCGTCATAAAGACGTTTTTTCTTTATTCCACTACTCCCGCTAGACGTTGATGGTTCTGATGATCTTTTCAGGAATTAATCTATTTTCAATTATAACACCTCAAATAAATGTGTACCGTAAAACAAGTGGTTCGCGCTCTTCAAACAATTAAGCAGCAGACATGACCGCGCGTGACTTACGCTCACAAATCAGTCTATAATTACTCCAACTCCAAGGCACCTTACAGTCCACATAACACCGAATTTACACTTCTGAATCGTTTCCACTTATCGGAATTGCTTCTGATTCCACTTGCTTCGCTGTCTTGCATCAAACTGCTATAACCGCGGTTGACTGCCTTATTTATAGGCCAGCGCATTCTAGCGAGAATTACCTCGAAGCGTAAAGAAACGTCTCGAAACTTGTGGATCTTTCAGACTACCAGCACCATCTGTTGCTAATATCCGGAACCTGCACTAGTTCCTTGTGTTACCAACAGATGGTGCTGGGAGTCTAACCCTAACGATATATTTTATTTATTTATATACATCTAATATGTTTGTATTTGTTTATTAGTTATCAATTGGCCAAGTATTCAATTTGAAATTATATGTTTTACGTACTTAATATTTAATTATATGTTTATATCAGATTGCAAAAAACGCAAACGCCTAAAATTTGTAAGTATTATATATTTTTAACATACATGAAAAAAAGGGTTGGGGGGTCGCGAAATATTTTTTGATACTAGGGGGGTCGTGTCATGAAAAAAGTTGAAAAACGCTGATATAGACAAACAACAAATCAATCGGTAAAAAACACCTTGTATTTTCAGGAGTAGAATGTGAAATGTCATTTCTAACGTTAACCTTGTTACCGCCATAAAATTATATATCTACCTACTTTGAATAAATTTGATGTATTTTTGACTAATTATTACTAAATTAAAAATCTTCATTCTTATTTTTGTTGTGGTCACCTTCCTTTAGCTGGTTAGTTCTGATTTGAAGGTACCAGAAACTCGCCTTTCATCCACTCGTTATCTGCTGTGTTCGTGTGATTCCACCGTTATAAGTGTGATCCCATTGTCCGGGGTTCACGACGTAGACGCTAACGAGTTGGACTAGTCAAGAGTGTGTTGCCAGTGGAATCACACCCGACAAGATGTGACTCACTGTGATCCTACTGACAGTTCAAACCCCCCTTTTTTTAAAAATATTTTTGTATGAAACTTTTGTTCGCAAAGTTTTAGTATGTACATTTAGCAGGTTAATTGCTAAGGCGCAATATTTTCCGACCAAAGAACAAGCTCAAAACATATAAAAGCAGTTTTAACAAGTGAAAATGAATAACTCATGATATAAAAAAATAAAAATTATATTCAAGAAAAAAAAAAAAAAGAATTCTGCACACAACACTTTTTACATATTCACTTCTGCTTCTAATCTATAAAATATCTTTGTCTGTGGTTGGATCGTTGGATGACATCACTTGATTTGGTTGGCTAACTTGATTGAAGTGAAGTATCTCATTATCCCTCCGGGTCTTCTTGGACGTCGTGTACTGTGTTGGCGTATTCTAAAATTATTGCAAATTTTAGTTACTTTTCAACTTTCAACAGTTCCAGTTAACGGTTTTACTTCACACGTCCATAAATTAAAATGACTCGTGAGTATATAAAGTGTATTTTGTTTAATACTATTTCCTCTAATGTCAGAATATTCGCATGCTTACTTTGAACACCTGCGTAGACTGCACAATTCCCGAAAATTCACATTCCTTCGTTTATGTTTATCTTCATTGTTTACTTGCTACACTTGAATTTGTACGTTGACTACTTTTGTAAATTAATATTGAAACATATGGCTTCAAATCTATTTCCTTATAAAGGCTTTGGAACTTCACATTTTTGTCATATTTGGTTACATATGATTTCACCATCCTATTATTATAAATAATTATTTATCATGCTATCAACATCTCGGAGAGTTACAATTGCTAGTTAGTGTTCCGTTAATTTGTTTTACAATTATTACAATTATATAGTATCTCGTTTTTGCGGTGTTATGACGTATATTATGACATGTGCACATACTTATTTAATACTTCTGTTTTTAAATTATTTAACTATTTAATTAACTCCTTTTAAAGAGGTTGAAAAGTTGGATTTTCTATGTAGATGGAATCTTATCAGTTATTTAGCATTCAAGTCTATAAAAACAGTTTTTTGACATCTTTAGATTCTCAATCAATTTTATTCACGGTTTTTCAGTGCCATACCTCGAAACTTCAGATGAATATTTTTTTATGATCTTTTAAAAATAACCCAATGCGTTTTTTTGGAAAATCGCATTTTTTAATTAAATTTAAAAAATATGAGTCAAAAAACGTATTTGACCAATGAAGCAATACACATAGTACGCGAACTAGGGAAGCGGCTGGATGGGGGGGAGTGGTGTGGAAGGGATGCTAGTCCGAGACTTTTAAGGAGTCCATTTTAAAATTACTTATTTATTCATATTTTTTCTCTTACAAACTATAACTAATAATAAAAATAATGTGACCTCACTGGGGTTACCCGTGCCGAGGACACTTAACAATATACTTTTAAAAAGATATTTTTATATTTGAAAATAAACAAAGAAGACTTACTCAATAAACAGAGATAATCAACAAAATGTTTACAGTACGTATTTATGTTTATAATAATTATTTTTTTCATCTTAAAAAATAGTTTTTTTTTTTTTTACTAATTTGTTAATTTGGCAGAGAAATAATCTTATCACATTTCATCTGGATCGTAAAACAACAACGGATGTGCGAAAAATGCAACATTGACTTTCTTTTATATTTGATATTGAAAAAGTAACATAAAGGCTTTTTTTCCACGTTTGAAGAACATATATAAATATAACTAACCCAAGTATCAAATGGTATATTTTTGTACTGATCGAGTTGTAAGAAAGTACCAAAAAAATAATTAATTGCTCTTTCACGTTGAAGAAAATCACATGCATCATTGTTCTATGATCCCGACGATCTGACCAAATGTTGTGTTAAAGGGAGGAATGATCCTTGAGCAGGGGGACAGGATATTAGGTGTATCTAGACATTAAATTTTTCTATGGATTTTCTTATTGTGCCGCTGCAGCCGAACCCACCCTTTTTTCTTCAATAGCGCCACAGCCCATATCGAGCCTTGGCCTCCATTAACGTTAACGCCTCCAACTACTTCTGTGCCTGCTGCAACTCTCCAACTAGAGATTTCCAGTAGTTGGGATGCGTCCTTTTTTATGTCTCTTCGCATCTCAGCCTCGGTCTACTGAACTTTCTTCTGGCTCCTGGGTGCCCATCTGAGACTCTTTAATACACGCGATAATGTCATTTTCTCCTCATATCCGGCTTATCTCACCCTATTTAGTCTGATTTGTACAAAGAGCCTGGGAGCTTTATAGATGTTGTATAGCTCATTATTATATCTTATTCTCCAAGTTTCCATCATTCACGGGATGCAGGATTTTATGCAGCACTCTCCTCTCAAAGATGTCCAGCATCTCAGCAGACTTTGCTATTAGTGTCCACGCCTCACTTCTTCTTTTTTCCACATCCGCTCTTAAGTGGAGCATGTGGACATTACCAGCTGACTCCGGGAGACTATCGCCAGCCAGCACTCTCGCCTCCTCCCACATCAATCTCCCATTAGTTCCACCGAATAAAGTCGAAAGATTGTCATCGTCGGCTTTCCAGGGCGGTGTGAAGAGGCAACTTGGGTTTAGGTTCTCCTGAGGCATGTGCAGCACGTGCACCAAGCTAGGTCCGCCGCCGCATCCTCAAGACGCTCGTTATAGGAGGCTGCTGCGTCCGTTCTCGGATTTCAATGTTAGTTATAAAATCAAACCATCTTACACCTAGTATTCTCCTCAAGCACTTACTCTCAAAACTCAGAAGTTTGGTGTTCTGAGCTTTGGTAAGGTGCAAAGATTCGCACCCATATAGGAGTACTGGCATTATACAATAGTTGAATAATCGGCATTTCATTTTAACCGAGCATAGACTAGAGTTCCAGATAAGCACGCATCATGTTAAAAGTTGCTCCAGCAATTCTTAGGCGGGTTGTGAGCTTATACTTGAACACTGGTAGCAGAGATAAGAATCCTCTGTTACCTGTTATTATTCTTATTTTTATCTCTTTCCTATCATCTTTGTTTTTATTGATAGTGGGTCCTAGGTATATAAAGTCTTCTATAACTTCAAAGATATATTTATCATTGAACAAAGCATCACTTGCGCCAGTGACGATTCGTATTTCTGGTTTGAACCTTTAGTTTAATAGTATTTTTTTTACTACTAGTACCATCACGCCATTTCCCCGTAGGGGTAGCCACAGAAGATGGACCGCCACACTTGTCTATCCTGACATACATTCCTATCTTTTCCCAAATGTATGTTACAGTTTATGCTGATTCTTTTTATACATGCTCTTCAGTTGTGTCTACTTTTGACATGACAAGATTTGAGATTTTTATTTATCTGATCATGACACGTCTTTCTTGGTCGTCCTCTTCCTACATTAGAATTAATTCTCACCATATATATCTGTTTTACTAGTCTTTTGTCTTCCATTCGTTCTATTATTTCATCTTGCATTCGCTCTACATGACCAAACTATCTAAGTGATCTTTTCTTAATCTCATCAATAAATTATACTTGTCTCAGATTTGCACTCTCGCCTGATTTCAGCATTCATAACCCTGTCATACATTGATTTTCCACACACAAGTCTAAGATGTCGCATTTTGACCGCGTGCACTCTGCTTTCATCTTTCCTCTACCAGTTCCACGTTTTATTTCCATACATCGGTGTTGGGACTAAAACTCCATTATGCACTGCCCGTCTACTTCGATTGACATATTTTTATTAGCAATTACTGTGGTTAGCGCCATTCATTTTGCTGCCCGCATTCACTCTCCTTTCAACGTCTTTTTATACTATTCCATCTCTTAAAAACGTGCTTCCCAGATTCACAAATTCTTCTACTTGTTTAAGACATTCACTGTTCAAATTAATTTATTTCCCTTTCAGATACCATCACTTTTGACTTATTTTCTTTTATAACCAATTCACTCTCCAGGTATATATTGGGATTGTAATGACACACTGAACAATCCTTGTAGAGATATATAATACTTTGTATCTGGTAAAACAGAAAGCAAATGAGTAAAAGTAGTTTGTAAGTTTAAACAGGCTGGCAAAGCAAACTAAAAAAATGCATAAATGTGATATAAAAAAAATAATCCTCATTACTGGATCTGTAATATCCCCATCAGGATTCCCCACATCACAACATAATTCCTATTTTATTGGGTGAATTCCGACTTGCATTTTTGTTTATTAATGCTTAAAATAGTTTATTTTAATGTCTTATGATAATATTGCTTTATCAAAATTTCTTATCGTTTATCAGACATGTATCTGCTGACTCAGGATTTTGTAATACATAAATCATTTCAAAACAAAACTATGATTTCACAATATATGTTGTCGGCCTTCTAATTAGTTGTTTATTAGTTAAAATGTCACTAATTTCAATGAATTTTATGCTAATTCTTTAATAATAATGTTTATTTTATTCTTATAATTGTATTCATCATTGTATGTGGCTATTTATAATAAATGCTGATGACGCATTATTGAAAAATAAAAATTACATGCAATTGTCCAGGCACATGAAGTATAATAATAGCTCTTGATAAGTGTTTTCGGCTACTCTTGGGTAAAAATCCTGAAAATAAAATCAAGTGGATATATGTCAGCCTCGTAGGTTAGTGGTTGGCGCTTTCGCCTACCTTGCTCGAGGTCCCAGGTTCGATTCCAGGTTGGGTGGGTGTGAAATATTTGTTTAAAAGTTGTTTCTACACTGCAATATTTTATTATTTATGGACTAGCACATACATCGTAATACCGATTACCTTACCTTCCATGTAACAAAATTGATCACAATGTGCTGCAATGAGGAAGTTCAGTGCTATGGAAAATTGGATATAAAAAATATTAAAAAGTGTGTGGTAAAAATTAGAGCATTTAATTGTATGACAAAGTTTCAGGAGTGACGTCAGGAGCTTGCTATAGCACTGACCCCCCCCACATCTAAGAATAAAAATAAGTTTCTCTAAAACGTATGAAAAAATATTATTTCATAAAAATGAACTACATACTTTAAATGACATCACAAGTTCGTCTAAATCAACCGATGGTAGATTTCCGGTTTCCAAGAAGTCAACCCACCAATCAAGACACACTCACCGAAGAGAACAAATTTTCAATGGTGCCGCTTTTTTTTCAATGGTACCCTTTTGTCATAGTTCTTTTCGTAAATGAAAAATCTGTTTTTATTAGGGTCGCTAAATTTTATTATAAAAAAGAATTATACTATCGTTCGGGAGAGTACTCCTCTCATTGATGGAGTGTTACACGCAGTGTTGTTTCCAATATCACCGAATTCTCATTAAGTGGGTACAGTTGATGAGAATGTGAAGTTTGAGGTTCTTAAGACTGTCTCAGTCTGCTCGGTTTAACATATTACAACAGAGATGAAGAACATGTAAGAGAAGGTGATATTATAGTCTAGGCATCTACAGGGCTTATGACCTGACATTGGCTGGTTTAAGTGGCCACTTTACACACTGTGTAACATTCACCATTCTGCCCATATTTGAACATCCATATTCCTTCAATTCTTTCATCTGTTGATGTTTGTGAAGTTAAAGAGCTGAAACCTTTATTTATGCGAAGGAGATTCATCTAATGGAATTATTTCACCAACACACTAGGCAACAAAAAAAATGCAACACAGTACAGATATACAAGCTTTAGACATATATAGGTTATTTGAAGTCCTAACATAAAACATCAAAATATAATTTTTGACCATTTGTGGATTTACAAGTTTACAGGTTAGGGTGATGATATACTTACTATTGCTCAATGCCTCTTTTTACAGTAAAAAAAGTAACACAAGACCCTGCCTATTTTTTGACAACTCTAATCTGCCCTGTAATTTTTTTTTTATTTGCATTTCCAAAACTGCCCTGCTAAGGCTAAAAATCGTATTTGCTGAATTGAGAATTTTACAGGAGATTACTGTTTTATGCTTTGCCGATCTGATTTATTTTTGATTTTTTTTTTACAAGGAAACATCTCATATTTGAAAGCAGAAATGGCTTGTTGGCTCTGTACATATGGAGGTTACCAAATATCTATTACAAAAAAAACCCTTTTTTTTCAGTTACGACTTTTAGGCTTAGCAGTGTAGTAAAGGGGTCAATTGTGATACCTTTTTATAAAAATTTATAAAATTACTCGACACAGTTTCTAAAATAATTGAAATAATGGTAAAGCTGGACCTCTTGCATTGCTAATAACCATCTCTCTAATAATCAATACAGTTTCAGAAAGGCCGTGGGTACAGAAAATGCAATACCCAACCTAATCCAAACATTTACTCAACATTTGATACCTAATAGTAAAAAATGCTTGGCAATCTTTTTGGACTTGGCCAGAGCTTTAGATACTATGTCCTTCAAAATTCTCTTAAAGATACTAAGAAATTTAGGTATGGTAGGAAAAGGAGGTTCGAAAGCCATTTGACTAATAGCGTTCAAAGAGTTAGGATGAACGACAACCTAAGGTGTCCTGCTATCCTATCTTTATTTTGGAGTTCCTCAGGGTAGCACATTAGGACCACTACTGTTTTAGGTATATATTGATGATCTCTGTAAGAGAGTCTTTGGGTTAGTTGTTTTCCTTTGCTGATGGTACAGCTATTGTGTATATTATTTACAATGCCTCAAATTGGTTTGAGCCTTATAAAAAGCTAGTACTAATGTGACTAGGACTGCTTTCCTTAATTAAATTGGTCACAAAGAGTCTGAGAGGGTGACGATGGCTGATGGTTTGCCAACACATCTTGTTTGAATTGTATTTTTTTTTGTTAATTCAAGTTTGGAGATCTTTCTTATTTTTAATGTGTTAATTTTTTTATTTTTCTAAAAATATATATATATTTTGTATTAAAAAAGAAATTTTTTCGTTCTTATGATTTACCCAAATATTTAAATTTTGGGCCATTTTCAACAAGTTGTGAATAACTCACTATTAGAAAATGGGAACCAAGTTGTGGTAGAGCGGGTTGCGAACACAGCGAACCTTGGACCTCTGATCCGTGAGCTCGCGACACAAGCCACGGGACCGCAACCCGGTTCAAATATTGATTTTCATTTGTTTTTTTCTATGATTATTTTGATTGTCTTTAAATAGGGTTGGTTATTTACCCTAGTTAGGCAGTCAAGGAAACTTTATATTAATGTATTATTTAATGTGTACGAAATAATTTGTTTTATGTGTATATAATATACATTATGTGTAACTGTGTGACCAATATTCAAAAGTAGATTTACTTTTACTAATAGTATTACAATTACATTTTTAGTAATATTATAAGTTGTGTATGATTAGTTATTTTATGTTATGTATAATTTTTATGTGACAACATTACAATAACAATATTTTGTGGAAGCCTCTAATTGGACTTCATGATATGTATTTATAATATAATTGTATCTTATAAATTTATAATTGTTGGCTTTCCAATGAAATAAAATAAAATAGTAAATAAATCAAAACTGTTTTTATTGAAAAGGGTTTTATCTTAAATGTTTTATTTTAATTGTATATTTGTTTTAGGCGGCAATCAAAGAGATTTGGCTCGTGCCAAAAACCAGAAGAAGCAAGCTGATTTAAAAAAGAAGAACAATGACAAGGACGGATTGACCCTTGAACAACGTAAATTTAGGTATTTTATGTTTTTTTATCCTTCCGACTTATCTTGAATGTAAGTAAAGTTGTTTTTTCATATCGATAACTTATTTCTTTTGAATTAGCATTTTCACCGCCTTCTTTATATTCAATGATATATTCATTATTGATATATGTACTTTAAAAAGTATCATATTTAATGCTATTTCTTTAAAGTAATAACATAATAGAGTCGCCCATATGAAGAAAAACCATTCTATGGATTATTGACCACAAAGCTAGCTACAGATTACAGCAATACAACGAGCCGTAGGTACTCGGGTAGAGAATTGCGAGCGCTAACCGAAACTGTCCATTACACGTTTTTTGTTAAACTAAAAACCAAGCCAAAAGTTTTGAACTATGCAATAGAAATTTTGTTCTATGCAATAGAGCTTAAGGGCTTCTCTAGAGAATTATTACTCAGAGGTAATTTCATTATTTTATAGAGTACCTAGCAAATAAAATACTGCGTGATATTAATTCATTAAAATCTTTTTGCCCTCGGTTTCTCTTTAAATTGAGCAATAACTATTTCACTAAATATGTTAGTATAATATTGATTATCAAATGTACATGATGACAATATTTTCTCATTTATATTTTTGCTGTCTCAACAATCTAACATATTTCTTAAAAAATATGTAAAGTATATTTCTTAATACCGGCTCTGATATCGTTTAAATTTATAACTAGTCTATCTCTTTTTGTGCACCCTAAAATTGGCTCGGTGATGTATCCAAATTATTATGAAACCCTGGTCCGTAATTGGAATTTAATTGTCTTATAGATAGAAAAGTTACAAGACAGTTTTATAATATAAACTTTAGGCAGAAATAAGAATAAGGAGCATGTCACTAAGTTTTTTTTTTTACAGATTCTGTTAGAAATTTTTAAATTCTCAATACATAGTACTTTTTAGAAATTCCGTAAAGGGGCCTTATCACTTCATAACTTTATATTCATTCCATAACATTTTATCTTCGATTTTTATTACTGAATTGTTACTGTATTCAGTATCGTTGAGAATATATATGTGGCTTAGATCTAAAACGGACAAGGTTGTAAATAGAAAATTACAGGAGAGTAATTTTTCAGACATTTTTTGGCGCTATACTGAACTGTATGATGTGTTTGAAACGAATATTAATAAAAAACATTACCACATATTATGTATGAGTATATAAAATAGTGAAACACATATATTTTTTGAATTAGCATCAACCGTCTACAAAATTTTGATAAGATAAAAATGAAATCGGACAGCCTTTTAGATCTAAGCCACAGATATTCTGCAGTACTAAAAAAAAACAAGAAAATAAGTTTTTTTTATTTGGATTTCTTATCTAGATATTGAATTTATTAAAAATAAATGGTGTAATACATATTCAAACAATGTTATTGTATAATATGTACAAAAAGTACCCGGAAATTGTAAAAATACACATAATTTTTTATGAATAATCAAAATTTATTTTGTCCCCTTCAAAGTAGGCTCCATCGAGTGCAATACAGCTAGGCCAACGTTTAACTCAATCCTCCATACACTGCTCGCAGGCCGCCGAAGTTATTACCTTCAGCTCCTTCAGCGAATTTTGTTTGATGGCCTCTATCGTTCCAAAGCGGTGACCCCGTACTGGCAATTTTAGTTATGGAAATAAGAAAAAATCACACGAGCCATGTACTGTGGTTGGTCGATTGTATTTATTGAGTTTTTGGCCTTATATTCCGTCTCAATCGTAGCTCGGTGAGATGGTGCATTGTCGTCGTGCAAAATCCAAGAATTTTCGCGGATTAGATGGATACTTTCGCACAAACTCAAAATGCCGAGATAATACTCCTTATTAACCATCTGTCCTTCTGGAAGGAAATCGGAATGTACCACGCCTCGATAATAAAAAAAAAACTGTCAGCTTCACCTTCACTTTTGACTGACTTCGGCGCGGTTTTTTCGTTTTCGGCTCATCATTATAGCGCCATTCTGATGATTGACGACTTGTTTGCATATTGTACTCGTAGACCCTTTTGTCTCCAGTTATGATGCGTTTCGTGAAGTTTGGATTACTATCGGCTCTGGAAACCATGTCAAGAACAACCTGCTTCCGATGCTCTTTTTGAAGAACATTCAGCTCTTTCGGAACCAGTCTCGCAGCGACTTGTTTCATGCCCAAAATATCACTTATAATACCATGAGCTGACATTGTCGATATGTCACACTCTTGAGTCAACTATCTAACAATCATGTGGCGATTTTCAATCAATAATGTTTTGATTTTGTCTATGTTATCGTCTGTCGTAGAGGTCGATGGCCGACCGGAGCGAGGCAAATCTTCGACGATTTTACGGCCCGCTTTGAACTCCTTATACCACTCGTAAGCCTGTGTTTTGGACATACACTAATCAACAAAGACTTTATTTAATATTTTTAGTGAATCTGCACACGAATTTTCGTTTGCTAGGCACACTTGAGGTCGTCTATTACTAACAGCTGCTATAAACACACTGAGTGACAGATGCGCTCTAAACAGGCTTGACAATTAAGGAAGTGGCTACTAACCTGAAAACAAAAAAATTGACCGATTCCTTTTAATCAGTTCATTTAAATCCAAATTTCTGGGTACTTTTTGTACGTAATGTATCGTTTCTGCACTTTATAAACTTATTGGACCAGTTTAATACAAAAATACTTTAAAAAAAAATCTAAATATGTCATTGTTACTCACTCCCAATGGTTGATGTAATTAATCTTAAACATAAACATTTTTTTTTAAACATTTTTTTGTTGGTATATTTTAATGATTTCAAAACAATAACCCTTCAAATGTCAAAATATGTAGGTGTTTACAATCCGGATATTCCCATTCTAACTACATATATTAAAAACGTCCATTAACTGATTAAATTTTTTGTTTTTATTTTATGAGCTTTGTGTTAATTTATATTATTCATAATAAAGATGGTCAACTCATAACTGGAGGACATAAATAGTTCAGTTTAAAGTAATAATCTTCACTAATCAGTAGATACTTTTAAGCAACATAGACTAAATACAAACATTTAGAGCATTTATTAAATCTTAAGTGTATGCACATTATTATCATAAATTATATGAAAAAATGTACCACCTCTTTTAGATCCATCTTCATTTGTGTGACTAAAATCGGTCCGAGGCACATTGCTGACTTTGGATCCAGAAGTCCCCAGTTGATTCCCATCGATTCTTAATTTCAAACACAATTACATGAGTATTGGCTGAAAATAGTACAGTATACATATTATTAAACCAAATATTCATGATTTTAAAAGAGGGAGAACCTATTATAATATAAATAAATTTATTTATAATTAGATCAATAAGGATGAAGAGTTTTTTGCAAAGAGAATATGGAAGTCTTGGCATTTACATGTCGTTAGTAGGAATTCATAGAAACTTGCATATTATGAATTGAGAAACGCCTTGTGCAAATAAGGGAGTTGTGTTCTGAAACCAGTCATTAATATTGTTTATTTATTGGTTATTTGAAATTACAATGTTAGCGCTTTATACTAAATATAAATGCTTAATCTTGGGCAGATCGGTGAATGTCAAACAGTTATAAAATAATAATTTATTTGAACCAGTCATGGTTCCATATAATGCCATGTAAATGCCTAAACTTCCATATTGCTTTCTCTTTAAAAAAATATTGGTCTTTTTTGAGATACCTATCCTGATAAGAATCCGTCTAGGGCTAAATTGCTCTATTCGCCTATAAGAATATTAAGACATAATGTTTAATTTTTTCAATCTTCATATTGAAAAAAAAAAAATCGATACATCATCCACTTACTAAAATATTTCTACTCTGAATTACTCTTGAAAATTTGGTTTTGCTGCAATGATGGATAGAGACTGCTGTAAAAAAGTGGCATACTAAATGTTATGTTTTATATAGATGAAAGTTGAATAGCAGCCATTGCAGTCTTGTCATTCCCGGTGTGATGTCTTGGAATCTATAATTCATCCCTCTATGATTACTGTCCTTTAATCACTTATGCCAATAATAACACAACAGGTCAGCCTTGACTACTAACATAATGCAGATTAGATTGCAGTTGCAGTATATTCAATTGACAATATCCCAAGATTTTTAAAATCCAACATTCAATATACTTTTTCCATCTCCTGGTATCATCATACCTAATTTGAGTATAAATTTTCAGTGCTCATAAAAATAGCACATAATTATGTATAATATTATTTAAACATAAAAGTAAAATACCGTACATGCATTCCCTTACTCCATTTGTTTATATGTACTGTTTTAATTATTGCATGTAGATTTTTTTATGCATTAAAAAAAATAGCTTTATTAAAAAAATAATTCAGAAATTCCACTAAATTAATAAAAAAGTATCAACTCGACCGATGAAGTAAATAATAACATGTTTGTTAAATTCTTCATTTTCTCCTTTAAACCATAAACATATCTGCATATTAATGTGCTTGTATTATATTATTCTTATTTTTTTATTAATAATGGAATTTGTACCTACTGTATTAGTTAAATTTTGGAAGACTGAAGGTGATTATGGTAAACAACATAGTACAACATATTTGTGACTCCTCTGCAATTGAACACTTCTAAAAAACAATTCATAATTCTTTTTTAACACCAGGCATATACAGACTTCTCAGGTTGTTGAGAGGCAATGATATTACATTATACTCGAAGCAGTGGAAACTGCTTAGACTTCTTAAGAATGATCACTTTATTTTTCAATGTTTCAGGGATGCTGAGTTGATGCGAGAAAAGCAGAAAAAGAAAGAGGAGGATGAAGCCGCTGCAAAGAAAGCTTCTACCAAAAGTTAAAACTACCTCCCCAAATTGATGAACTAAACTGTTTGAATCGCCATAGTATGAGATCATAAATGGTCATTTAATCTTTTCAGTTTTTCACTTGACATTAAATAATATTCTTATTTTTAAAATACTTTAAGTTTAGCGGAGTGATTATTTCTTTAGCTCTGATAATTTATGTAACTGTAAAGATATCATACACTATTTTGTACAATAATTAAATTATAAATAGCTTTAAGATACTTATTTTTTATTTTTCATCCTAAACTATTCGCAAAACTAGATTAGCTGTGACAAGCTAGACAAAATTAAAATGAAGTAGTGATTTAACTTAGATTTTTCAAGGCCTTTTATAAACTGTCGTCTGGATTATAATGCCATTTTGTGTTATTTGCACTTCTTAGTAAAGTTTTGGATAACATTCCAGCAAACATCATCTAGGTTGATGTAATCTTTTAGTGTGCTATGAACTATCCATCTTATTAGGAATTCCTAGCGCTGGTGTTTCTTACGGGTGATAAGATAAACCTACCATTACTGTCAGGGAATATTCTTTGCCAACTTTTAGAAGTATAAATGGAAAACGAACAAAAAAAACATTCCTTAATCCTTATAGTTTCTTTGGTTATTAAAGTAGGAAGTAAGTGTATATGGCAAAGAATACAATGAACACCAAAGATCAATGGGTATTATTAATTAAACTGCACTGACTATAGGTACATAGGATTTTTTTTAATAAGTAGTTTTTCAGTGATGTCGCAATAAATTTCTCCTTATTTATTGTGTATGCAAATAATTGGTAGAATTCCATAATGAAATTTGGTAAGGTATCCAAAATAAAACACATATTAAAAAAAATAAGAGTAGAATTCAATCCAATAAAAGTGTTTTATTTTGGATAGCTTACCAAATTTCTCCTTACCAATAAATATTACAATTAGTAAAATAAAAATAAAATCATTGTCACCATAGTGTATTCCGATGTGTATTTTATTTTTTAAATCCTAAAGCTTATGTGCTACAAGAATCACTGGCGAGTCTGTTGCTTTCACTGACTAGTCTGTTTCTTTCATTAGCGAGTCTGTTGCTTTCACCAGTGACCCTTCCTAGATTGTAAACATGAAACTAATAGCAGCTTGCCCACCACATATCCCATCTAAGGACATATCTTCTTGGCGGTGCCCACATGCAAAGAAAAATTGCTCTTACCAAATAAGTAAAGCTGCCCCAAAAAACTCTAATCTGATAATCTAAGCTTCCTATGATCAAAAAATTCCTAAAAAATCAACACCAAAAAACTTAATTGAATTGAGGAAAAGGGGGTGTGAATTCTATACTGACTGGGAATAAATTAACTATTGATTGAACATTATCAATTAACCTAAATGATTACAGATCCTTTTAAAAGCCTTAAAATTTATTTTTTCATCTGTATATTCGACATTATAAGATAAGGATAAAAAATAAGAGAATATTAATTAAAGTTGAACTGAGACGAGGGTATGAAATGGTTACAGTTGAATAAATACGAAGGAAAATATTAACCTTGTTACAGAAAAAAATAGACTGCGATTATTCTCAATTTTGACTAAGTTAAAATGTTTGATTTTATGGAATTTTGGGTGTATACATTTATTATTGAGAAACATGAATCTTACAGGTTCTGAAAATTGATTACAACTAACCAAACTCAATTTCTGTAAATCTGCAGGCGCTCAATAAATTTTACAAAAAGAATTGACAATAGATCGATGGGCAAAGAAAACTAATTAACGTAACTGTATGTATTTTTTAAACTATATTTTAAGTATCTAAAGTCCTTGTAGGTAGTCATTGAATTAAACCCTTAAGCATACTTTTTTGTGAAAATACAGGGCTGAATACCTGTAATTAAATGATTAGTGATCAGTTTATACAGTAACAGATAGGTAGGTATAGATGTTTACGTTTACATGCCAAAAAGCTTATACAGGGCCTAAAAGTAGAATAAATATTGATGATTAAACATCAGCAGAATAGTGAGTATTAGGGAAGTTGGTGTTTATAAAAAACTTGCATGGTGCCTATGAGAATCTTTTATATCTAAAATACATGTGGGAAACCCCTGGTTCACGGAAATGGGAAGTTTTGATCTTCAGAATGCGTTTGATTTATTGTTTTTTTTTTCATAATACCTATATAAATATTATCCATGAGCTTGAGGTAATTTTTAACAACAGTCTTTGAAATACAAGAATGGTGAAAAAAAAAATCAGAATGCATAATGATCTGAAGTGTCAAAACTCAATTTAAGATAAAATAAATAAGTACAGTTAGAACATAAAAATAATTTAAATCCAGGGCTGGTATTCTGAACGGAATTGCGCGCGTAGAGATCGCTCTGTTAGCGTGTATTTAGTATGTAAATACGCATTAAAAATGTGTTTTCTATGCCCGCTTTTGCGTTCAGTATACCATCCCTGAGGGCATCAGTATGTGTAATATTAAAATAGGATTGTACTGGACTAGGGCTACATCAAGAAAATTATTTCAGTCCAAAGTGCATCATAAATGTATTTTTAATTTTTATTGAATTACTGAAATTTCCGGAAACTACACAAGCTCCTTATTATAACCTATGTATGGAGTGTTTTGGTATACGGTTGCAAGACCATGGTGCCTATCTAAAAGAGGCTTAAGAGATGTGGTCCTATAGAAGAATTCTGGGAATGATGAGGTTCTTAGTAGATTTCGAAGAAAGAAGGCACATGCTTATGAGCATTTCAGAAAGACTCACTAGAAGGATCGATCACATAGTGCGTCATGAGGTAATAGAGGGGACAAACTACAGAGGGCACCCTCACCGAGAATGCCTTGAGGATTTATTCAAAGACCTGAGCTGCAGGTCATATGCATACCTAATGAGGGCAGCACAGAACAGACTTAAGGGCAAAGCTGGCAGAGGAATATCAGAGCTTTGCTGCTAACTAATCCAAAATATTTAAACCAGAAAAAATGACCGATTTTTTTATATGGTGTTCGCTGACTTCTAAAACCTAACACCTATATATATTTTGAATTATTTTGATAACCAGACCCGCAACTGCGAGGAAAATTGGCAATCTGGCCCTGACTAAAAAAGGTTGCCCATAACTATAATAATATTAAATATAATTTATAGGGTCTGTATAGAGCAATTGCTTACATTAAAAAAATCTTAGTCTTTATAATACAAAATAGAAACTAAAATGATAAAGTACCTAAGTAAGTACCAAACGTATATATATATTAACATATTACAACAGGGATGGAGAATACCTTAAATAAGGGAATATGGAAGTCTAGGCATTTACAGGGCTTATGACCTGTCATTGGCTGGTTTAAGTGGCCACTTTACACACTGTGTAACATTCACCATTTTGCCTATGTTTGAACATCCATATTTCTTAAATTCTTCCATCTGTTGATTTCAGGTGAATCTCTTCACTACAATAAAGGTTTCAGCTCTTTAACTTCACTAAACTTTAGAACTAGAGAAAAAAAGAACAGTCAATGGATGAGTCAAAATCACTCGCAAACGAGTAAAGGCGTAAAAAATATTCGATGTGAGAAAGTACTTTCAAAAATATTTATTGTATTTTTGTGGTTCCTACTTTATATCTATTTTTAAAGCGTAGTGTTGTCATGCGAACAAATTTCTGAACACAACGAAACATTCTCTAATAAAAATGGCAGCCGCGACAAGTGTTGTCGTTCTTGACAGAGGGAATAATACGACTTGCACAGTAAATTTACACGGTAAGTTCATTAAAATTATTTATTAGGTCAATGTTGCTCCTATGAATTTGTTTACAGTATTTTTATTTCTAGTTTTACTTCTTTCTGCGTCAGTATAACTTGGCCTTTTTTCATTCATAAAAAAAATATAACCTATAAAAAACACTCGTCAATCAACACACTTTTACTTATATTATCATTGAATATTAAGTATATAATTCTTAATGGAATAATGAAGTATGTTTTTAATATACCGATAAATATTTTGACCACACTTAAATTATCATAAAAAGTTTTTGATACATCAAATTATGCATAACTTTGAACTTGTAAACAAATATGATTTTAAAAGTTTTTTTCGATAATAATTATTTTTCTTGGCATGTAGGTAACTCATTATAATATGTAACTTGTTTTCGGCCGATATTATCTTGTTTTGGTAAAAGGCCCCAATAAAGAAAAAAAACTTGGGTACTAACTTTTCAAAAATATTTGTGTTTTTTTTTACTTCTATGGAGTACCTGTACATTTTTTGTGTGAATTCCTGTGGTTGTTAATTTATAGAGCTGTTATTTATTCTTTCGCAATAAGTTTACTTATAAATGCTTACTTGTTGGTAATATTAATATATATATATATATAGCTGACGTTTTTCGAACTGTAAAATGTTCTACCTCGCGCACGAAAATTCTTTAAGTATATATTTTTCAAATTAAAATATATAAATCACAAAAATATTATAAGTAATACAGTAATTCATAAACATATTAAAATATGTATTTTTCTCGAATCTGGGTCTGCATCCTAATGGGAAGTTAAAATTTATCTACAAAGTAAAATTTGTAGATAAAATTAAAGATAAAAAATAAAAATGTTTACATTTAAAAAAAAAACTTCTTTAATTACTGGTTACCCACGAAAATACTTAGCATTTTAGTACTAATATACACATTTTCTTACATAAATATCGATATTCGTTTATACCGTCTTGATATGTACAGATGAAGATAGCGTTCATGATCGCGGCGCTTGGCCGAAAGAAAAATACATTTCTGTGTGACCCGCATCTTGGACTTGTGTTTATTACTCGATGTCTCTCAATTAATAATCCTGAAAGATGAAATTGAGCGGAAATAAGCCGGCCTCGTAGCATAGTGATTGGTGGGTTCATCTTCCATGCTTGGAAGTCCCGGTTTCGATTCCGGGCAAGGTCGACAGTAGTTTTAAAATAACTCTTGATTTCAACAATGGGTACCTACATGCAGTCCATTCAAAATTCGGCCCCGTGGTGTAGTGGTTAAGACACTTGACTCACACACGGAAGGTTCCGGATACGATTCTCGTTGAGATTGCAAAAATTTCGTGTGATTTTTCTCAAACCTTGGTGTTCTGTGATGTAATTAACCTCTGTAATTGGACCTCCTGGCCTGTTGTGGTACAGAAAAAATCTTTAACGCTTTATGTGTGCGTAACAATAAGTTTTTATGTAAATCATTCTAGTGTGCCTGCTAACACCAACGAAATTCGTATGTTTGCATACATTAACATAGGCTTATTAAGAGGATGCGTGGTTTGACTTTTCTTCTTACAAATGTCTTCCCGTATTTTCTCCCGGGATTATGGCATTAGAGCGATATTTTTTATGCACTTAAAATATCCACCATTGACGTGTCTCCGTCGTTTTTTCGTTGATAAATTGTCTTTTATAGGAACTAGAACCATCCAAAGCAAAACCTTTGAAATTGCCTAGTTTTATCTGCCGTCTTCGGACGTACGGTATGCAATATGGTAACTATTTTTGAAAATAGCGAAATGTGCCAAGACATCTTTCTAAAAACAGGAATACGAGACTTCGATTTCGTCGAATTTAGTCAGGCACAATCAGTCCGACGCGACGTGCAGTCACCTATTCATCAAACAGCTCTCCCACGCATAACCTCTCAGACATTCGAACGCACTGCACAATCTGTACATTATTACTAGAAGCTCCAAGTAAACAAACGATCGCGTGATATCCGCCGGACAATCAGGTGAAGGGGTAAAAGTCAAATTAATGTAACCAGTTTTAATCCAAACAAAACTAAGAGTTTTTTTCGCTGGTTTAAAAAAAAGTTTATACGGGGTGTTCTTATAACCCTGTCACATCCGAAACCACGATGATCAGTATGGGCAAGAAGACATATTGGCATATTTCAAAAAATATTTAGAACGAAGACAATTTGTAAAAATAAAATATTAAAAATAGCAAATGGTTGCTTACTTCTGCAGGGGAGAAGCGAGGAGAGGGGGCGGCCGTGCGGTTGACGGTGTATCAGACTCCCCCCTCGTTTCTCCCCTGCAAAAGTTAGCAACCATTTGTTTTTTTCTATATTTTAAGATTTTAGTCATTCTAAAAATGTATTTTAATGTGCCAATATGTCTTCTTGCTCATACTGATCATTGTGGTTTCGGATGTGACAGGGTTTAAAGAACACCTGTATACTATGTAATATAAGCTAACTTTAGAAATAATAAAAAATATATATATATAATATATCATCATCGTCAAATCCTTATCCGCACCTGATGGTGCATAGAGCAATGCATTGCTGAAAGAAATGCAGTGTGTCTTGATCATCTATTACAGGAAGGTAAAGTAATCAGTCTTAAGCTAGGGTTTCCTAGGACAGCGGTGCCCGTATCTTAACGGCCGTAGTGAACGGTGATGCGGTGGGAAGCCGTCGTAACGTCGTCTAGAGAGTGGTTTCCTAGGGAAACGGTGTTAAATGGTGTTGCTAACACCGTTTTACTAGGAAACCACACTCTAGTCATCGTTACGACGACTGTCGACCGCATCACCGTTCACTACGGCCGTTAAAATACGGGCACCGCTGTCCTAGGAAACCCTAGCTTTACGCTTCAGGTGCCGGTCCATGGATCGTGAAATATTGTAGTGTGAAACCACCTTACGAACAAATATTTATGTCGGCTCTCCCAGGACCTCGATAATGCATGTCGAATGCGCCAACCACTACCCTGCGAGGCGGACTATTCTCAACTCGATCTCCTTTTTCAGGATTTTTATTTTAAAGTAGCCATCGAGTCAAAAACACTCGTACACGTTTCTGGTTCTCTTCCTCACACAGAACTGTATTTTTCATCCGCCCGGGTGGGTGAATTAATAATGAAATGATATTAAAATTTGTCAGTGTCAGAGCGGATGAGAAATATAGATCTTTTTGTGAAATAGAACCGAGTCCTGGACAAGTAGTGTTTTAGACACAATGGCAACTCTCAGGTTGAAAAAGTAAATATACTGGAGAAAAGTCCGCTTCGCAGAGTAGTGGTTGTCGCATTTGCCTTCCACGATTGTGGTCCCGGGCCCGATTCCTGGGAAGGTCTAAATGAAATATTTGTTTATTAGATGGTACACTGCAATATTTTATTGTCCTTTAACTAGCGCCTGAAGCGTGAGACTGATCGTCTTATCTTCTTATAATAGATGATCTCGATAAGGTGCATTTATTTTACCATTGCATTGCATTACGCGGAGATAAGGATTTGACTATGATAAGTTTTATAAAAAATACCTTCGGAATGAATAGTTGGTATCACGCATTTTTAATTTGGAATGCTTAGACAGGTGCATAAATACGGAAGAAACATTTTTTTAAACGGTATGGCGTCTATCCACTCTGCCTACCCTTTTGTAAAAAGTTTATGATGTCGAAATACTAAGTTAGCTTAATTGATTGTTAAAAGATACTTATTTTGTAATAGTATTACTGAATATTTATATTTTTGAATAAATAAATATGTGTAAAATAGTTATTTTCACAAATTATGTTTGTCGATCATTTAAAAATTATAGTTTTTAAAATTTAATTTATTTCCAGTTACCTTTTAGAATTTGTTTCATTTTAATATTGCTTGCCCAAATCTGAGAAATTTCCCCAATTTCAGCCAATATATCAAACATATTTAAAAACTTATTTAAAATATATATTTTTATGTATCGTATTATATAAATTACTAGCGGACCCGCCAGACGTTGTCCTGCCCGAACGTTGGCTTCCCTGCTATTAGCTTGGAAAAAGACTTTTCATTGATAAGTAGGTACCTAAACTACTTGTTTGTGATTAAATTACAAAACTTAAAATTGATAATATTAAAATATTTCGTTTAAGTAGGTACCTAGGTACTTGTTTATGGTTGAATTCCAAAACATCAAATAAATGTTTTTTCAAATATGGCATTTTTTGCAAACGTCAAACTCCGGTCGTCTCACCAACAAAAGGGTGGTCTTATGTATGAATACGATTTTGTTTAATGTTTTGAATTTAAAATTATTTTAGTGTTACCAAAAATCCAATAAAAAGAAACAAATGGGTATAAATTATAAGGAATTTAAGGAAAGAATCTGATTGAGATCCACAAAAAACAAATGTTGTTTGTAAACATTCAAAAACAAACTTTTTTTATACACAAAAAAACTACATCTTTCCATTTTTTTGCAAATGCATTTTCCTCGAATGCAAACCCGGTAGATCGATGAATTAAACATGTATGCTCCTAACTTATTTTTTACATATTCGGTTGAAAATTTTAATATCTACGAACACGCACAGCGCAAAGATCTATGTTTCTCTGAAAACCGCACGTAAATCGGTTAAGCCGTTTAGGAGTACGGTGACATCACGCGTACAGAGGAATTATATATATATAAAGATCAAGGCTAGTATTGTATACAATATAATACACAAGTTGTTATTGATTAATACAAATGTTTGAAATCACTTTTATACTCCGATTGTCGGTATGTTGCAGATCGTCTACATTGGATAGTGTAGGGTTTAAACCTAAAATGGGTTCAAAATGTCGTTTCACTAACAGTTACTCAAGAAAAATCGTTTTTGTATTTCAGTAAATGTAAGTACCAATGAAAAGATGTACATTTCGTCTAGATATTTCGAGTGTTGTGTTATTTATTTCAGTATTAAATCACTGAATATATTATAATATTATTCGTTTACAAAACTAAATTCAGTAACATTGGAAATGAAAAATACAGTTTGGTAATTAAGTTTTTTTCCTTATTATTCCAAAGTTTAAACGCGACAGAAATAATTGATACTTGAAACAACCTCTTTTGTGATTTTCAATCGGTTTATTAGTTAAACTTTATTATTTAAATCTTTATAAACCCTGTTAATGGTGTCAACATACTCGGATTAAAGTTACGTTTTAGAATCATGTTTAATGTACACAAATTACTAATATAATATGTTTGAATACAATTTTCTATATAAAAAAACTCGATAAACTTGATATGCATTTTCAAAATTAAATTTAAAAGTCAGTTTCTTATTAAAAAACTTCAAGTACTTATTTCCTTGATTTCGCGTTAACCACAATAAAAATAATGTTGAAATCAAAATCGCGGTTGTCTATGTACTTTTTATCATAGTGTAAAAATAATTTATTGCTGCTTAAACGTAACCCGTTTGTGTGTGACTTCGCGGTATCGCATGCTTTTGGGTATTGTACAAAATTATGATTTTCAATCCCCCACATGTTTATTAATTAAAATGCGATGATTTAATTAATGTTTTATTTCATTTCCTTCAATTTACAGGAGCAACAGTGGTGTCATGGCGAGTGAACAACCAGGAGCAACTTTTTGTGAGGTATGTATAATAAATTGAATGCAATTACGGTGATTCTATTGCGCTAATAGCTACGGCGGTATTTTAAATTCGCTGGGTTCACTATATTCTGCGAGGGACATTGTATGAATAATTAAATTCCTTTATTCGATTTCGAAAAACATAACTACCCTGGAAAAGAGAACGTGTTTTAGTGAGAGGGAGGTGGGATTGAGAATGAAGGTGGGGGGAGGCAGTGGTTTCCGCGGGACAGAAACCTTCTGTCGCAAAAACTAACTTCAGCAGGGAAGCTACGTGATGCTAAAACTAAAACTAATATTAATACGATCACTCTAGTGCTCACTCATGATTATTCTATACATTTCAAATTATTCGTATTTTTATATTTCATTACTTTTACAATAACCTTTCTGTTGGTGCTAACTTTCTTCAGTTTTTTTTATATCCTTATTAAAATATTAAATTTATACTTCTTGTTTATAACTTTTTTTCTATTTACTTTAGCAATAAATTTAATACTATTGTGTGTTGTATTTGCGTGCATATTTTATCGATTTATTTATTTATTTATTCATTCACAAATAATTTATTTAATTTCATTTTTTGGGACTCATGTCCTAACCTAACTCCATGGGTAAAAGGCCGTTTACACGTAGATAATACAATATTGTTTTCTCCCAGGACTCGACCATTGTCCACGTGTAAACAGCAATTTCTAGGACAATATATTGTCCCGAGATATCGCCGCTGAGATCGACGGCCAGCTATCTCCGCGTAATAATGATTACCCCCACCATCGCGCGTGGCCAACGTGTTGCTCCCTAAAAAATGTTTCTGCCGAAAATGGCGGCAGAAAATAATCCTTTTTAGTATTTAGTTCGTATTTTAACAATTCCAATACATCTTGCTTTACAATTAATAACATTTTGCGTGAATTCACTTGTAATAAACGCCGTCGTTTATTCATTTTCGCAGCGCTCACGTGTGAACTGCAGCTGAATTTTCGTATTGTCCCAGCGTCCAATCTTACGCGGTCGAGGCTGTTCACGGAGCTGTGCCGCGATTATGAACGCTATCTTCATCTGTACATATCGAGACGGTGAACTTAACTTCTTTAGTATCTCTATCTACCTTGGTATGTTCTACTGACTTGTCATCTCGACGTCGTTTGATCGAATCCAACCAATGAATGACCCCAAAAATTGGGTCTGCGTTCCTTACTTCATTTAAATCGAAAATATTTCTTATTTATATTTTAAATAGGCTTCTGTGATAAAAGTTGCCCACTTCAAAGCAATTATAAACTCCAATAAATCCCAATTCAAGCAAAAAATGCTCACTTGAACATGATTTTCATACGGTTTTTGACAATTACCAAGACGATATACTTAACGATCGGTACGGTACACTCAGGAAGATAGTAAAACAGATGGAAAAATATAATAACTAAATATATTTTTTATTGTGGCAACGTTTTACGCCTAGATGCTCTTATATGTAAATCGGCCAGAATCTAGCCACATTACTATTTTTTATAAAAGAAATATTTTCTTTCTTATGATTTACCCAAATATTTAATTTTGAGGGCCATTTTCAACGAGTTGTAAATAACTCACTATTAGAAAATGGGAATCATTTAGAGTGGGATTCGAACCACGAACCTTTGGTCCGTGAGTCCGAGACACTAGCCACAGGACCACAGCCCGGTTCTCAAGTATCTGTGCATCTAGGCGTTTGTTTACAAAATTGACAGTTATGTCAGAATTCAATTCAACTTCAAAATTTACTTATTTCTCTCTCATATTTTTAATAGGCTTTTAAGAGAAAAATAAATCGTAATTAAAGGAAAAATTGCTCGGTGGAACAATTTTTTTGGCACATTTAATGCGTAGATATGCATATCGAGAGGTATTAGACCCGTCGGTACAAATCGATGTACTTATGTCAAAACTTGATGGTTGGTGGATCGGTAGTGTATCTTCGTAATCGCTCGAGAGAATTTATTTTCTACTTTACCGTCACAGTGAAGGTATGTCCTTAGCTTCCCATCATAATCGCGGCCCTGGGATATGACAATATTGTCATATCTATTTATTTTCCACATGTAAACGGCCCTTTAGTCCCAAGTCCTGTGTTGAATTGGGATAAATAATATACTACAATAATATAGTAAAACAATAATATTATAGTATGACAAGTTAGACTTACCTATGTTTATGTTGCAGACCCGACCAGTTTGTTTATGAAATAATTCAACATGAAATTGGCAATAGCATCAAATTTAATACGCAACGCCATCTCCAAAAAATAGCACATCACTATAGAAAGAACGAACAAGGACAAACATTTGATTTACATGAATCAACCAACTAGATAGAAAAAAAAATTAGAAAAATCACGAGAAGTTTCCAACTCAAATCCCTCTTGAAAATGGATTTTTACCTTGAGAGCTTAATAAGCTCTTCTAACAGATTATATTAAACACTCGGTGCGACAAGACAGGTGCCTCTGAGCAAAAGTCGTTCGGACGCAGGGTATTCCATAATTCATATTCTGGGAAAACCTGGTACGATCGATCATTTTGCTGAGATCTCTCCTCATTGTTCGACTAGAAGTGGTAAAATTGTCTCACACCCAGCACCTCCACTCACTGGAGCAACTGTTCTGACGGATATGTTGGAGGGCGCCGATACCGATTGTAATTTATTTGGTTCTGCCAATAGATACTATTATCAACATTAACAAAGTTTTTCGACAAATGTGTCGAAGTTAGAATTTATTAATATTGATGTTTTTTGTTGATATTTCTTGATAAAACTCCATAGTTAATGATTATGATAAAATTATAAATAAACTTATCAATGAAACTTCTTGGTTTAGTTTTACTTTTTATTATTTTGACCAACAAGCGCTTTCGCCTAAGTAGGCATCTTCAAGACTGGTGAATTGTTTACCCCAGAATAGTATAAAAACTGTAAATGTTGTAAAAAATTCACCAGTCTTGAAGATGCCTACTTAGGCGAAAGCGCTCGTTGGTCAAAATAATAAAAAGTAAAACTAAACAAAGAAGTTTCATTGATAAGTTTATTTATAATTTTATCATAATCATTAGAATTTATTGTTTCGATTATAGAACAGAACGGAGATCTCCATCCTACGATTTCGATCGCATTCGTGCCCCATGGACCCCTCTCTCTCACTCTCTCTCTCTCGCTCTCTCTCTCGATTGATTTTTATTTTTTTTAAATAGCTTAAAAAATTAAACAAAAACTATTGTAATAAAATAATTTGGATAGTGACTCTCCCAAAGCAGATATTTCGGTTTCCCAAGTATAGTGTAAGCTTTCACATTCTGATCAATTAACTAATAAAATTTCCGTCTCGAGATACTCTTAAACTTCCCATGTGAGTGGGGCGGGGCGTTAAATAAAAAATGCATGTAAAGTTTCGTACATGAATGTAAAATAAAATATGAAAAGGCATAAAAACTTTTTCATTTTTGCAATAACGGATTTGAACTTCGTAGATCTATGTTCATTGCC